>NC_137042.1:30284278-30414278 GCF_032717465.1 Coenobita brevimanus
ACCGTACCCACACCCCTTACCCATCACACTCACAACCCACCCACCACACACACACCCAAACCACCAGACTGACTCTCCACCCATCATTACCCATTTCCTCACAAAATGGGGTTGTGGCCAGGCTTCAGGAGTAAGAAAACGAAAACTCAGATTATGTGAACTATCAATAAAGTATCCATTGAAATTAGCTATAAACGTTATGCACTCACATAATGACAGACATCATCATATCAGAACTTTAAAAATATAAAAAATCCAAATATATATTACCAGTGTTTAAACTGACCCAGAAAGCTTCAACAGTTTTATAAAAGATGTACTTTATATGAATTACAAAAACAGGATATCACTGAAAATGACGATCATATAAGAAATGTGAAAATGTACAGTGCAATCAGTGTGTAAATAAAAGGTTTTGAATTTAACCTGATTCGTGGTTCCATAATACGCGTAGATTTCTGAACTGTTTAAGTATATTTCCCAGAAGTAGCAATCACTGCAACCTGAACCATCATCAGCCTCCCCTCGTGTGAAAGGATATTGAGAATCCGGCTGGCATTGCTGAACCTTTATTTGACCTGGGTGGCAGCGCGTCCCTCCCTCCATATCCCCCAGCTCACCCTTATCTCCCTTTCCCAACCCTCACCTCCCTTCCTCTCGAAGTTCTTTACCCCCCCTCCCTCTCATAGTTCACACCTCCCTCCCTGTCACAACTCTCTCTCTCTCTCTCTCTCTTTGCGCTTACCTTCCTCCCCCTGATAGCTTTCACCTCCCTTTCTCTTCCGGTCTCCCCTTTTCTGTCTTCACCTCCATCCCTCTCCCAGCCCTCACTTCCCTTTCCCTCCCAGGCTTTCCTTCCCAGTACTCTTCTGTGCTCCTCTCCCAGTCGTCATTACTTTTCCTTTCCCAGCATTTACTTTCGGATTTTTATATTTATCATAGGATGCTCCTCTCGTAGTGAAGAAATCAGTACCACTACCTTGCTACGTCACAGTCAAACCGAGAGTGGTGAGTCAGGATTTTAGATGCGTAAAGATTTGTAAAAAATAACCTGAACGCAATTTGATATGTTCTATCGCATTCCCAATAGACCCCCAGTGATGGTAAAAATCCATTTTTTTTTTTTTCCGTATATCTTTTCATGTAAATGCAATTGAGTGCGTGTCAGCTGGGACCTCACCCCACTCAAAAATACTGCATTTTTTCCAGGAAGAGGAAGGGGAGCTGCTGCGGACTGTAAAATGTTCTGAAATGAGTTTATCAACCCCGCTAACGAAGGTAGAAGGGGAGTATCGTTTTCCGGGATTCACATCCCGTAACGTGCGGAACGTTGCGCAGTATCTGTTACTTGCTTGTCTGTGTGTCATCTCCAGCACGACTAGAGAGAGTGCAAGTTGGCATATACATAGATTTTAGAGTCGACATATGTATTTTTCTTCTTCCCCCCTGACGGAACAAAGAATTTATTAGTTGTTTTTACGTTTACATTAGTTACTCCCAAGATATTTAATTTTGTATTATGCAAATATTTTTTTGTTTGCAAACTGCATTTCAGAATACCTTTTCAGTTAAAGTGTTTTGCATGGGAATTTTACTCATTAATATACTTACTGCAGTGAAAAGGGCTCTATTGCTACGTGTTGTTCGGAAAATTACTATGTGAATAAACTGGAAGAAGCTTTTGAGAGTGACGCGTGGCCGCTGTTTACATACACGATGCGACTGGCAAGTAGTAAATTAAAACTGTTGTCTTTCTTGAAGCTAAACTGGTACATAAGACGCGCTCCTCTTTGGGGTGGTTACAAATAAAAACTCTCATTTTTGCACCAGCACTAGTCATTGTGTCGATATTAATCTTACATTAATTGTATTTTTTTTGCAATTAAAGCTATAATTATGTTGCCAAATTGCTGTTGTGAGTATGGCAGCAATACACTACAATATTATTTAGTTGTATCCTAGCGTTTGTGTTAGTTTTTTTTTTTTTTTAATTAATTCAGAAGGAATTTAATTGGCTATTGTTGACTTATAAAAGACCCGTTTGCCCGGTTATGTGTGGCATTGTGCAAAATGTATTTCATCCCAACCGCTTCAAAATTATCTTTTTTTCTAGAACAGGCTGCAATACACTAAACAAAATATATTTAATTACGGCGAGTTAAAATTTCAATATTTACCCACAGTTACCGTGTACTGACTAAGGAGAAAAATCATGGATACAAATTGCACTTAAAGTGGGGCTTTCGCTTCGTTCAGCACAGTGGTTAAGCGAAGAATATTCCTACCGTAAATCCACGCTCCCTAACATCCTACACACGTTCCCTGATATTCTACACACCTTCCCTGTTATCCTACATAAGTTCCCTAAAATCCTACACAAGTTCCCGAATATCCGACACACCTTCCCTATTATCCTACACACGTTCATGATATCCTGCAAATGACTCAACAATTTACGGGTCTTTTCGTAATACTGGCCTTCTGCTAAATCGGCTGATGAGGCAAAACTGGAAATTAGAGGACAAGACAATGTATAGACTAAGTATCTCATTTAAATGCCTAGTAAGGTATATTCCGATAACGACTCCTCTTTAGATTCACACACACACACACACACACACACACACACACACACACACACACACACACACACACACACACACACACATTAAACAGTGACAAAAACAAAGGTTCCCGCTCATATTTACGTAGAGAAATACAATTCCACAGATACTGATACATAGATACACAGACACACAAAGGATAAGGACCACACAGGCAGAGAAAGACAAAACGCAATCATCCAGGAGAGTTTCGTGGGGCAGGGGGGGTTGGGAGAAGGGGCAGACCTGGAGTTGGATAATCCAGTTATCTCATCCCGTGTATTGCTCTGGCCTGATTGTCTCCACTAACATGATGCTGCCCCATAACTTACCCTTGCTCCGAGACTTTTACTTTCGTGTTTTTCTAGTCTGCAGTCTACTGGGTTCACATTTGAGATGAACCTGGGACTACAGATGCTACTAGTCTATGTGTGCTTAGTCTTGGATCGTTATCTTTATTTGTTATTAGATTCCAGTCGGCCTCGTTAAAACTGGCAGCCTGTCTTAAAATGAATAAATTTGCTTAAAGACAAAAAATAAAAATAAAAAAAGTTTCTCCAATACTGAAGTGTCAAAATATACTTCATTCTCCATTTTTCAGCCTCAACACACACACACACACACACACACACACACACACACACACACACACACACACACACACACACACACACACACACACACACACACCACTTCATATAACCGTTTGCATTTGCCTAATCGAGCCATTAGCATTTACGCCTGGGAATATGGCTGCCATTTTCTTCTTAGTGTGCGTTTTTTGCATGGCCCGTTTTTAAGCCTTTCAGGACGAACATGTCTTAATTTTTTTTCCCCTGCCTTCAGATTATTTTATTCAGACAAAGGGAGACCTCTTTTTCCCACATGTTTCTCTTTCCCTTCCCCTTCTCTTCGTGCATTGTCCTTCCATCCCTGCCCACCTGCATCTATCCCTTGTCTCTATCAAGTCTACCTGCCACTTAATCTCTCTTCTCATTCCACTTAATGACTTTCTATCAGATTACTTTTTTTCATCTCTATTCCTCTCCTCCCTTTCTTCTCATTGCCTCTTCCCTCTCTTATGCTTCCACTCCTACCCACATCCGACTACCACTCACCCACCCTATCCTCCCTGTCATCCAATCTCCCTTTCCACTCCACTGGCCGTCCTCACTCCTAACGCCTCACCTAACACTCCTCTCTCCCTTTCTCTTCCCTCCCCCTCTCACCCCTCCCCTCTCCTCCTGCATTGTTCTCACATGTACCCCCTCACTACCCACAGGCATCTCCAGCCTCCGTCCCCTTCAACTACTACTACCTTACCCACTTCACACTATCTCCCTTCCACCTCCAGCTTCCCAACATCCCAGTCTACCTTTCCTCCCCACTTGTAATCCCGCCCCTGCTCTTCTTATGCTCATTCACTATGCATCTCTCCTTACTCTCGCTGCTGCCTCTCCTGTCAGTAGCTTCTTTCTGCTACTGCTACCTGCGCCTCTGCTCTTCTTCCCATCCACGCCTCCTGTCACTGATCTCCTTTCACCATGATCTCATCCTTTTCTTATTTGCAATATTTTTAAATTTTTGTTATTAGACAGAAAGGCCAGACTGGAGAGTAAGAACCGTAAAGTCTGTCTACATGACCTCCCATGTCTTCCTTCCTTCTGTAACACACCTCCATCTGCTGCTTCTCCATCAACCGCTCCTCCTCCTTCTAAAGCTCCCCTCGCAACCACTTCACTCGCTACCACTCCAGCCTTTACCACTCCTGTCTCTACCATCCCTCCCGCCCCTGAACCACAACTGAGAGTGGTACAATACACAGTTGTCCCCACAGCGGCCAGTGGCACTAAAGGGGAAGTGGTGGACTAGGCAGGACAATGGGACGGCAGGTTGACATCACTGACCCCTCCCGCGCGATGATGACTTATATTTCATTCTTGCTTCCGCCTGGCGATTTTGTCCAGCTTGGAGAGACGTAACTTAGTGAAGGTGTTAAAATAATCCTCAGTTACATTCTCAGGGTCATATGGCTCAATCTTATATGAATATCATTGTCTGGGATTGGTTGGAGTGTAATGTTAAAAGTTGTTCCGACCAGGAGAGGATTACTGGTGATACGTCTCCTTTGATTCATTGTCAGCTGAATAAAATCACAGAGTTGTTTCGGTCATGAGAGAGTTAACAATCATGTCGCTGAGGAACAGTGCCATTCTCTACAATCAGCGTCTTCCTTTGTAACCAAAACGTGGACGAGAAAGTTTTTATCACCATCAGTAATGAAATCTAAGTATATTGTTATTCAAGTATCACATTAATTATTCAGATTGTTACGTATGAACAAAATAAGAATCATGGCCCCAGAATTATGGTGTTGTTTCACATCTGACCATTCATCTCCGAGGTCTTTATTACGGGCAGTTAGTCTAATCCTATATGTGCCTACATCACGATATTACCCAACTGGACTGTTGAGTACACGAATTGATTTCCATATCACGTGCTAGTAATTCACTTATGCCTTCATTTGGCCGTCACTCGACGTTGGGGTGTTGGTGAATTTCGACATTACTAGCAATACTAGATGTAGCAATTGCTTTGAGAGGGGGGGGGAATGCAAAATAGCTTATACTACTGAAGGAATAAATGAAAATTTATTTCCTTAAGTGCGATGGATATGTACAATATTAATTTTTATCATTTATGGTATGTAGAAATATAGTACGGAAATCTCCATCCAATTGAAGAGGTTAAGTTGCTTGACTAATATCAGTCTAGTCTTTGTTATTGTATTTTTGCTGGTTTATTACGTAAGTGTTCCCACTGCGCTGATTAAGAGTGATTTAGGGAGGCAATTCAGGATCTACTTAGGCAGCCAAGGGTTTTTTTGCTCATTGTCTGTCATTTTCTATATGCCAGAGTTCTTCCAATGTGGTCTCAATAGAAATGTCGCCAAGACTATACTCGATCCTCAGTTGTCGCCATCTCTTTGCGACAGTCTAAACGCTGTTACCCTTCCACTTTATTATCCACGTCATACAGGGTTATCTTCATCTTGTTCTCCCATCAACTCCGCTTTTATATATTTGTCTCTTCTTACCGTGTGACACCATCAGCCAGTGTGTTATTACGTGAATGAATGTTGTGTAAGTGCTATAGAAACTGTTTGTATTGCTTCTGTTTTTAATGTATTGCCATACGTGAGACTGTTAATATGTTGGCTCACAGTGAATTGTGGTTCAATTAATTCGCGCGACTGTTATTTATTTATTTATTTTTTTAGCTGTTTGCATGTGGCTGTGTTGCTGTGGACACATTATATAATTTAATTGCTGAATGAGTAGGTGCTTTGTTTTTTCAAATAGCCTCGCTGAGGTTTTGGTTCTGCAGCCATAATTGTCAAGGCACGTGTGAATGTTTGCAGTTGAAATACACACACACGCACGCACGCACGCACGCACGCACACACGCACGCACACACACACACACACACACACACACACACACACACACACACACACACACACACACACACACACACACACACACACACACACACACACACACACACACACACACACACACACACACACACACACACACACACCACTGTTTTTGTGTATGAAAAAGCAATAAAAATGCCGCTTTGTGTTTGTAATGCAGAGTACTGGGAAGTGGCCTTCATCCCTTCACTGAAATGACGACCTGTATGCAGTGAGAGTGATACGACCAGACGATGCGAGTTGTTCGGAAAAAAATATATAATAAAGAAAGAAGTACCAAACACCTATCATGTGCCTCTCCGTACAGTCTCATCCAATCATTTCGATTGCTTGTTAGTCCCTTAGCATCATTAACACCTATATCTCCCTTTCTGAGACACATTATTTTTCACATCCATCCATCATCTTGACCACACATGCCTCCTCTCACATTAAAACTCACTCAATACACACGTTTCACCATCCTATCTGTATCCATCCTCTCCTTATGGCACAACAGCGTTAACACTGAAACAGTCTTCTTTCATCCGTGTTTTCTCTCTGCCTACGACCACTAATCATTCAATCGCACTGTGTTCAGGCACCTCGAAATGAACAGGTCTTGCTTTTGCCTTTTTCATGCCTACCTTTGTCTTGATAGGAAAGCTTTTAAGGTAACAGTCCTTGATTTCTACGTTTTACGTTGAATATCCTCTTCGTTCAGTTAACATCCCCACCTCGAAATGAACCGGTTTTGCTTTTGGCTTCTTCATTTTTTCCTTTGTTTGGGTAGGAAAGTTTTTAAGGAAACAGTGTTGATTTCTACTGTTTACACTGAAAATCCTCTTTAGCCATCTTTCCCAGTTAACAGTGAGACAGCTGCACACATCATAGGAACCCAGTCATGTGAGGCGGCTGATACGACTGACGAAGAGGACTAGAGTATATGTGGAAGTGACGGTATTCATGTGTGGAAATTCTCTGCTGGAAATGTTGGTGTGAAGTTAATTAATGTGTGTGTTGGCGATGCAGGATAAATGTATTGGTGTGAAGGGGATGTGTGTTTACTAGTCAGAGCGAGGGATAATCTGCGTTGGAAATTGATTTTGTGCGTGTGCTGGCCTTTTGTTCACGAGCCTTGTTTTTGATATTATTATTATTATTATTATTATTATTATTATTATTATTATATATTAGTAAGATATGACAACTGGAAGGATTAGAATATAAAACGGACATTGAAGTCACAGCGTAGAGAACACAAGCAAAGGAAAGCATCTGGATGAAGAAGAAAGGATGATAAGAGAATAAGAGGAAACGAAAAAAGGGAGACAGAAAAATCCAGTTGGCGAAAACACACTGGACAACAAGACCAATTGAGCTAGAAATGATGCACAGAGAAGGGAGAGTTAAAGAAAATGGAGAAACGACAAAACAGACAAAAAACGTGATGTAAAAGACAAGAGAGAATAAGTATATGATTGGTAGAAAATGAAAGTCCGACAGGAGATATTAGAGACAGAATGTGGGACGTGAGAGGAGGGTGAGACGCACTGAAAGAAAAAGAAAAGACGATGAAACAGCTATAAAATTTACACGGAAGGAAACATAGAAGCACGAAGTAAGGCAATGGGAAAAGAAATGCAGCATCGAGCCATGAGATACCACAGGAAGGTAAGACAAAGTGGAGACAGGAAGAGACACTGGGAGACAAGGAAGAGAGCCAAAGGTAAAGATTGAGCAAGAGACGGGAAGCGGTAACAGTCAGTCTTATACAATCGCCTCTAAAATGCACGAATCCAGACTTCCATAGTTCAGATCCTTTAGGAAGAGGTGACCTGGTATCGTTACAGGATCGAAAACCTCAACTCGCCTCTTGAAAACTCGAACTGGTGAACACAGAACTTTTTTTATGGATAAAATAAATAGTTAGAGAGATAGATAGAAAGAAAAATGAATGAGTGAATCAGTAAACTAAAAAAAAAAAAAAGGAAAGATCGACGCTTTGATGCACAACAACTGGGGGAGAAGATGCAGTCGGTGAAATGGAGAGAAAAAGTGTATGAAGGTCGAGAGCCAGACAGGGCGGGGCAGAAAAAAAGAGGAGGAAGAAAAATACGCCAGCAGGGAGTGAGGGAACGGCTGGTAAACGACTGATTGACTGAGTGAATGAAAAAACATTTGGTGGCGCAGCAGTCGGGGTCATTGCTGGCAGGGTGAAGGGGGCAGTGAAAGGGTGAATGTAAAAATGAAACAGAGAAGGGGAGAGAGAGAAAGGAAGAGAAAAAGGGAGGGGGACTTGGTTAAAGGATGGAGGGGAGAGAGGAGGGAGGAGAAAGGGAATGAAGAGATGCTGGGGAAGTGAAAGGAAGACAGAAGTGAAGGGAGGAGTACAGGCTTGAAGGGGGACAGCAGTAGAGGTTCGATTCTGGTGTAAGACAACTACTGTAATATGAACAGCGGCCACCAGATAACTTTACTCACGTGAGGGGATCAAGAAAGACCCGGCAGCAGACACTTGATGAGATGCCCCCTTCTTCTGGATACACAGTGATTTAATTCATGTTGCAAATGATTTCCACTGATCTCGTTAGTGCCGTGTCGATCGGGTAGTAACATGACTGTGGGTGGAACGAACGAGATTAGGTAGGGTGATAATAATACATGCAGTTTTGCACATCTAAATATGTTTCGGGAGTTTATATTTTAAGACGCTAGTGTTCCCTAAAGGAAAAGGCAAAAAATTTGGTCAGTCACTCGTCTAATGTATTCCATGATCATGAACGTAATGGGTGATTTGTCAGAGACTGATAGAGTGGATATTCAGATCGCATGTTCACTGAGAGAAGGGGGAGGCTAAGAGTGAAGGGGAAGGATGTTGTAAAAGAGAGAGAGAGAGAGAGAGAGAGAGAGAGAGAGAGAGAGAGAAAATGAGATTTTGCACCACAAGAAACATGACCACTATACGGAGTGATACGTGTGTTTAAAACAGAGCAAACTAGAATGTAATAGTAAGGTAGGGTTCTCTGTCAGTTATCAGAAACAAGCAAGGATTGATGCGACCGGGATAAACCGCAGAGTGATCACCAGGGGTTTGGTTGTGAGTGTTTCATGCTTGCTTAGGTGTAGGCTTTCACGTACGACAGCTTCGGGAATCAGTGTAAACTAATGAAGTTACTATTTTCTGACTGCGAGCCACACTTTTATTTAATGGATAACAGGGATCAGGTTAAAAGAAAAAGCCCCTTCAAGAAAAAAAAATATTTATCGGAACCAGGAGCACACATACCAGACTCAATATTTCTGAGGTACCATTATCAGGATTAGCTGCATCAGGTCATTAAGCGGATAACTAATAGGAGTTGAGGATATAATGTGTGATTCTACTATTTCCAACTCTTTTTCACAAGTCAGCGCGACAAAATATTATACAGTACTGAAATACTGGATATGCTTTGCCAGTGTAGCTGTGTGAACGGTAGATTATGCGAACGTATGCAAGAACAATCCCCCCCCCCCCCCAAGTTCCCCAGACGTCAGCAGCCGCACACCAGCGGCCACAAAACACAAGGACACAAAGGCGACGCCAGCACACGCACCAGCGGCTCTGTATACACAAGCATATGCAGTTCCCTGATATAAGCAGATATGTATTATCCTATCCGTTCCATTGTTGAGCAGACTCCCAGAGAGACTCAGCCGCTTGTGACGTATAGTGAGCCAGCCTTTTTTTTTATAATTCATTTTATTTTTTTATTATTATTTTTTTGAGGAGTCGTCCAACGTGTATGTGCGTAATCGGTTGAGAATGAAATATTAGTTTGCTTATAGCAAGAGTATTTAGGTAGGTTTACTTACAGATGAAAACAAACGCACTGACGCAAAAATGCATAACAATATCCTCAAACAGTGTGTGTCTGTCGCGAGATATCGATAAAACAATGAATTTATAACCTTAAAAGGATATATCTCATAGGCATTCACAGTAAGATGAAAGAAACAAATAAATCTATACTGGTATGTTTTTATAAGAACAAGAGCTAGCACAACACACCGTGAGAAGGAGGAACTGACTGAAAAACAAAGAAATACTTGAACTTACATTTGTGCACACTTAGGTCAACTGACATGCTGATATAACCACTTGGACCTGAAAGCGTAAGCAGAAGTAACCTACAATCACAGTACACCATCTAGACTGAGAAACTACTGCATGAAAGAGACAGATAACTTAGCCTAACCATCAGCGTACACAAATACTTGACATGACGATAGTAGCGGCCAAAGACAATACCACACAGACAAACAGAACACCAGCACTTAAAGTGAGCTCTTCCTGTCCTCTTCTTGGCGTGAGGGAGAACATTTAGCGTGTTGAAGAGGAGGCTCACGTCTTAAGGGGATGACTACATAGATCATGCAGGTTCATACAGAGGTTTCTAATGGGAAGACGGACTGTGTTCTGGTTAGGATGGAGTTCTGCATGGTATGGAAAGAGGACTGTTGGGGTTTGTTATTACTGCTGGGTTCGGTAGGCCCAGTGCATATATATTTGACCTATATATGTTTTACATTTGACACTATTAGGACTTCGTAAGCATAGTGTAGAATTTGGTATAATTTATGTCGCCACTATTGAGTGAACATCTCTAGATTATTATGTGACTGGGGACTTTTATCGTGTTTTGCTTGTACAAAAGGGAGAAACTGAGGTAAAAGGAAAGAGGACATGAGACTATTTTGCGTAGGATTTTGAGAATCAGGGAGCATAGTTGATTGGAAATACGAAACCGTTGGGGGTCTTAATATAGCCTATGTGAGTGATGGCGTGAGGTGCAGGTGTCAACATGCCACACCTGATCTCCGCTACCTAGGCTGCCGTCAGGGTGGGAGGTGGTAGGAGTTTGAGGGAGGGGAGAGGGGGGCGGTGAAGGAGAGGGGGAGAATGGTTGGGGAAAGGTGGTGGTGAGCGACACGAAACACATCATGGACTGAGAGGCTGAAGGGTGAAAGAATGAGGAAAGGAAATGGAAGAGGAGGAAGCAGAAAGGAAGGAAAAAAAGATGGGGGGAATTTATATGAATGATGAAAATAGAACGGGCGGCTCAAGATCAAAAGGCCATTGCCGTCGAGAGAGAGACAGAGACAGAGAGAGAGACAGAGAATGGTATGGTGTGAAAAATCTTGGGCTTAAAGAAGTGAGAGAATGATGCTGGAAGAACGCTTGGAGGGAACTGCGCCTATAACAGAAAAATGACTGCAACTGGGAGGAAGATTGGTCTGAAACTGGCTCTTGATATTCTGGCATTCTGGGCAGTTTGTGTAGTGTTATGGATACACATTCGGGTAAAATATTCCTTTAAAATAATAATAACCTACTTACAACTGTGAAGGCATAATTGAAGTTTGAATTGTTTTACACACACACACACACACACACACACACACACACACACACACACACACACACACACACACACACACACACACACACACACACACACACACACACACCTTCCTTTGTAGATTATAAGGCTGAGTTGAGCATAATTGGAACAACACACAACGTCACACTAAGTAATATGTGTCAGAAGCATCACATATACCGAGAAACATAGGCGCATATAAATTAACAGTAACATGAGCATGAAACCCAGTGTAATATGATACGCAGCAACTGAGCACATCTGTAGAACATCATACTTGTTGGCTGATATTGCACGCTTCCACACAGTACAAACGCTACACAACCATGCGCTAACACAGACCCCTACTGAAGACGCTGTATCGAAACCCGTATCCTATTATCGTTGGGAGGAAAAGGTCAATAATTATCTTACTAGGGCACCGTGCGGAAGACATGATGGGAGAAATTACGCACTTGACCTCGATTGGCAAATGACCACTAATTCAGACTTAATCAGCGCTTATGATTATTGGGGCGGAGTCACGCAGCGCCTATGTGCACTTGATCAACGTCGCACTAATTATGGACGAAGTTTACCCTCAGAATTTTCCCTGCTTACAAAATTACCCCTCCAGCATCATCGTATCCCCACCTGTCATTAACCCTCTCGTGGTGGGGAAATTTTAGTTTTTTATCCCATCTACTGCCAGACGATTTTGTTCAGCTGGGATTGGGTGAAAGGAGCCAGAGTATTAACAGTTGCACCATTAACCCTCTCATGGTCAGGACAACCAGTAACGTCGCTAATTTCCTTCAGGTATCCCCAAGAGGTAATTATAACTAGGACGCCATCTCGCTCTGTAACTATGGCTGTGGTCGGAGTAAACAGCGAGTGGGAGGAACCGTGTGCAGAGACAACTTTGGCCATTGAAGTTATGTCCTCTGCACCTCGTTGCTGAGAACTGTCGACGTTGTTAATATCGTACATTTCGGTAAAGGCTGGCGGTCAGTGTGGCTCAGGGCAGCTTGGGGCGGGTCAGTTTAGAACTTTAGATCAACTGTTATTACTTGCACGTATATCGATTATAACTTTCTACACACACACACACACACACACACACACACACACACACACACACACACACACACACACACACACACACACACACACACACACACACACACACACACACACACACACACACACACACACACACACACACACCTCTCAGCGGTTTTCTCGCTCGTCTCTCCTTCATTTGCCGTTTGATGTCCGCAGCCCCTTTTCCAGTTTTCCTTCATGTGTAGCTATGAATAACGAAGATTAGGACGATAACAGTAAAGAGTAATTATTTATCGATCATTTAATTGTTATAGTGTCAGAGATACAAAAGACTTACTTGCAGCTTGTCGTTATTATTCGCTCTAATGTATTCAAGTTAATCCTCTGAAGCCCATTAGTAGACAGTGATGTGTTATAAAGTATTCTAACTCTCATTATTATTCTTTGAGGGTTAGGTGAATCGGTTGTGACATCGCCATCCCCTTTTATTGCCTCGGTGTATGGATTTAGGACACAAAAAACACTGATATGAATTGTGGAATATTATAATTCTTCCTTTTCCTTTCAATAGCATAGTGCTTAGTAAAAGTTTATTGTAATTATTGGAAAATGAAAATATATTCAGATTTGATATCAGTATACTTAAAACATGGCTTACTTTCGTTCACAGATTGACTTTCTAAATAAAGGCTCAGTACAGGATAAATTAAATGATGTCTTAAAGCCAAAAGCACGGGAAGTAAGTGATTGGCTTCCTCCTGGCTCAGAACTTCAGTATTAAACCTTAATGACGCTGAACTAAAAGTTTGGTGTCAATTTAGGAGAGGAAGTTGTGGAAGTAGTGTCCCCAGCCATCCCATCACCCCGCCATTTCACCTCCCAAATTAGAGTTTCACCGTTCACAATTTTCAGACTAAATTACAGTCTCGTCGAAGAAGGCTTCTTAAAATTTAATAAGTACTAAGTACTTTATCAGAAAACTCTGTGACATTATTAAGTCGCACATAAGCCTCAGACATAATGAGACTAATGTCAGTGTGTAACCAGAGATATATTGCAGAATAAAACCAACAGAGTGCCGGCAGGAACTGATCATTATCATCATTATAATCAACTGTTATATAAGATGTAAGTTTTCATGAACACAGGAACAAGGGGGACATAATAAAGCTGGTTTCATGTAGTGTGTTATACTGTCAGCTCTACAGTATTTGGTTAACTACAGTATTAGGTTTCAGATGTGACCGCTGTGTTGATGTCCCCCATACATGATAGTTTACCTTTTTTGTGTTATACTGGGATCACTAAGTCCGCAGCAATCACCTTTCCTGGCAGTGTTAGTCCACCACTTACCTGTCCACCCCACCTGACCGGACTCAGCTGGTCACTGGGCCGAAATGGAGTGCCACTTTTTCCCCCTCAGTTTTTAAGTGTTGAATTTTTTAGAGAGGAAACTGTTCTGAGGCCTGCAGAGAGTGGTATTACGTGTTTAGGAATATCACCATTTCCAAGCTGGTGCATTATAGTGCTTACTGATTTCTAACACCTGCGACACTTGTTTGTTCTGAATGGATGAAACGAGAAAGGATAGTGGATTATGCTTAGCAGATCACTTGTCTTAGGCCGGTGCAGCAGTTTCTTACTATTTTGAGCAGACTAGTTCAGAAGGGAATTTTGGATCGTAGAACCTCTCCACCTCAAATTTTAAATCGCTCAGTACAATGACAACAAATTTAACATATTTCTCTTCATTCTTGCAAACTCCAAACGGTTTTTTTATCCCGGAAATTCTATAAGGGGGTCAATGAAGATTATTTCTGAATCCCTCCAAGTTAAAAAAAAAAAAAATCGAGCTGAACAAGGTCTTCTGGAGATACCTAGAATTACATAAAGGCATTGTCGTACTGAAGCGGGGGAAGTGGTGATTATCTGCCTTATTGGCCCATGTGTAGTCGACAGGAATAAACTTAGTTCAACTAAATCAAATAGACTCTGGTTCCCTTCCTTCTCCATTTCGTCTACTTCCGTCTGTTACTCTCGAATGTTTCCTTCTCGTCCGGTTCTTCGCCTCTCACGTTTTGCATCATTTTTTTTTTTAATGCTTTCATGATGCCAGGTTTTATTTTCCACCTCGCCTAGTAGTTCGATTCTCGCACTCCTCTCCTAGATGTCTTTAATTAGCTTTTTCTCCCACACTTCATTACCTCTTTCAATCCACACTGGCTTCCTCGTCCTCGAGTTCATTCTTGCAACTTTTCTTATCCCATTTTTCCCGCACTCTTTCTCATTTTTCACGCATCTTCACCCAGTGCCTTTATCATTACCCACCATCCCTGCACCTTTACCCCCTATTCCTGCATCTTTACCCTCCATTCCTGCATCTTTACCCACCATTTTTTCACCTTTGTCCACCATTCATGGACCTTTACCTACCATTCCTGGATCTTTACCTACCATTCCTGCATCTTTATCCTCCATTCCTATACCTTTACCCTCCATTCCTGCATCTTTACCCTCCATTCCTGCATCTTCACCCTCCGTTCCTGCATCTCTACCCTCCATTCCTGCATCTTTACCCACCATTCCTTCACCTTTACCCACGATTCCTGCATCGTTACCCACGATTCCTGCATCTTTACCCACCATTCCTGCATCTTTACCCACCATTCTGCCGGCCAGTGTCGCACAATATCGCCGAGATGAGATCATAAAATATTAATCAGGCCACCAGACGAGCTGAGGCCTGGACGTACCCAGAGAGCTACCCTGCAGAAAAGAAGGTTCTCAAAATTAATCCTCTCTTGTTTAATGGATTTCACCTCAGCCTTCCTAGTTGTTCACCTGAGGATGTTTATGCGGATCTTCCTTCTATATTCCGTGTTGCTTAATGTACAAACTCTAACTATACTCTTTTCACCTTAACTTGACCCAGATTTTCGGCCGTTTGTAGTTTAATTCACGTTGTTCAGTAGCAGGAAAAGATAATGCTATGGCTTTGCATCCTTTCAAAAGCACTTCTTCGTGATTAGCGCCATATTCTAGTGTTAATCTATTATTACGCCAAGTTAGAGTGAGAGAAGCAAAGCAGAGTTTGGAAACGGAGTATACGAACGGTAGGATGAACTTGCAGATATACAGCAGTACTCGCTAAAGCAGAACTAATGCCTTCAGAGTAATTTGTAATCTATTGTCTGCCTGTGACTGCTGAAAAAATATGAGTGTCTGCGGAATTTTGCGGGTGAATAGTCAGCTTCTCATTGCACTAATAATGAGGCACGTCGTGAGACCATGTATGGATTCATAATATTGTAACTTGATTATTGGTGCTGTGGCCACTCAATCATTATAATCTCCTCCACTTGGGACACTTTTGTTTGTGCTTCTACTCCCCACCACGTGCCATTCAGCCAGTAACTTAAGCCAGTAACATTCAAGCCACGTGTCACACATCAAAACATATTTCTTCTCCACCTGTCACATATTTCTGCACAGACCCTTGTCACGCATTCCGTATTAAAAAAAAAACACACACATACACATCCAAGCTACCCGCCATAATTGTTCATTACATCTTTGCCTCATGACACGCATCATAGCATACTTACGTCACCTGCCACACTTTTCCACACACTCACTGCAGCAAACACTCTCGACACGTGTCACACAACCCACCAGTTCTAATGTTCCGTCTGTTGCACAAACTTAGGATCAGGTATTTTTACCGCCAGTGTAGCGGATAAGTAACGATTTTGGTTGCTTCTGTCTGTGAACTAAGTGGTCATCCATCTGTTTGGGCTCCAAATTTTTTACAGCTAAAACCTTGAAACCTTATTACTTTTGTGGGTTAAGTTGGAAGCTGTTGCGTATATTTAGGTCATACTGAGATTTGGTGGCCGTGGGTCAGAGTTCAAGGTCACTGGGAGTAAAAAGAAATTTATATAAGTTGGGCGTTTTGAGGCATTTTCAGTTTTAGTCCATTAAACGTTCCCGTACCTTCAGTGCTTAACTTCATTTTTTCGAATTAGGTTTACCTCCTTTACCTTTTCCTCAGGTGACTTTTGTTTTTCTTCCTTTTCTTTCGCGTTATGTAATGTATTTTGTTTCCCCTATTTTTTTTTTTTTTACTTCCAGAACGTACTAAAACCGTTTGTGAATAAGAAATGTAAGAGAAATAATAACCTGCTGCACGCTACACGCTCTCTCCACGGCCCTTTACTCCCTCCTACTCATTACACTAACCTGATGAAAGCTGCAATCTCATTCCGGTAAATGTGCTGAGTGGTGTAAGAGGTGTTGTTCTCTTATGGATACTGGACGCCTTCCTCACGAGATGGACACCCACGCCTAATCTTGCAACCAGATTCTTAGAGATGATAAGGGCTGCTGATTCAAGTGTGATGAATCTTGCGTGTACCTGTTTATTTCTTGCTCTAAAAAGTTCCTCTGTTTCTACATACACAGTTTCATATCAGACAAACAACGGTAAGGAGACGAAAGTGTTCCATCCACTCAAGGAAAACTATTTATAATCAGCCAAATAGTAGATTTCAGTAAATATTCTGTGTACTGGGGGAATTCTTTTACTGCTTGATGGGGTATTTTCCTCAAGCTGCACATCGTTTCTCGTGCTCTGCTCTATTTTGTTTGGAGGTAAGAGTCTGGGCAGCAGTTAAGATAAGGAGAGACTTAGATGACAACATTTTTAGCTGGGTGAAGGCTGGCCAGCGGCCGCGTCCCCTCAACATTTCTCTCTCAGGATGGCAGTGTTTTGTGCTCCCCTCTCTCCCCTCACGCCTCCAACAGTTTTCCCTCTCCCTCACGAGCCCACACCCTCACTCCACCCCACCTTACGCCCACCCCCCCACATACTGTTTTCTCCCCTCCCTCACGGACCCCACTATTTCTGCCCCTCCCTCATGTCCCTCCACTATTTTTTCTCCTCCGTCATGTCCCCCCTCGATTTTTCCCATCTCTCTCACGTTCCTCATCACTTATCCCCTCTTTCATGGCCCCTCTCATTCGTGCCCCCATTTTCCTCTGTCCCCCTCCGCACCCTCTCTCACTCAGCTCGGTGGTCTTAGGGTAACATGATATTGACTCTGGTATATCGTGCGTCCAGGAATTACCATTTACTGTAACGTAGGCTGTTTTCCTATTTCTCCTTTTGTGTACAAAACAGTAATTTTTACCTTTTGCACTGTTCCTCCTAACTAGTTTCCCCCCCCCCCTTGTTTTTTTTTTTTTAATTCTAATTTGTCGTTGAAGTGCAACAGTATGAGCCTTTCTTTTTTAAATTCTGTTAACGAAAGGAGCCATTTTAAAAGTGCTAATAACTGTGCTTGCAACACATCTAAAACGCATGCAGAAGATAGTGTTGATTTGTAACATGAGATTGGCACTATAACATGATACTGGTCACGAAGCAGTGCTGTAGAAGGTATGTTGAGCCGTAGCATTGTCATTTTGTACCACAGAACTAGATGCAATAAAGAAAATAATCTGATCCACGCACAAGTAAAGAGGTATCGTGTATCAGTGGCGCTCCCAGCACTCTCAGTCACTCCCATCAGGTCGAACACATGTCAAGTACTCGCTTCTCGTCAGACACATGTCAGATATTTGATCAGGCACGAGTTAAGCACTAGAGTCCTGACAGATACACGTCAGACATTCACACCTGATTAAACACACGACAAACACTCACGTATCAAGCATTATCGTCATTAAGTCCGCACTGTCACACGAAACCAGGGAAGTTAGGCCTGGGTAATATTGTCAGTTTTGTTACCATATGTGCTTCAGGCTGTGTGTGTGTGTGTGTGTGTGTGTGTGTGTGTGTGTGTGTGTGTGTGTGTGTGTGTGTGTGTGTGTGTGTGTGTGTGTGTGTATGTGCACTCTCTTTACTGTGATGACGTAACACGATTGTAAAAACTTCTAGCTTCCTCTTTTTTGTTTCAAACTACTGGCAGAGAACCTGATCTTCATCCCTTAGTAATTCATCAAAAAAATATTTTTCGTGCGACATACTGTATACGTAACATGGAAATTATTATGCAAAACTTAAATAAACTAATGGATATTCTTGTAATCCGATAACACACAATCCCAGACACGAAAATCTCACATATCAGTTATGTATTAGTACTGCTCTTCCTTGTCACGTGGCACATTTGAGTTCACATCGCAGGTGTTGCAATGGACAGATATATATGATGCTATGGAGCTGTTATAGAAATTTGGCTTCTGTTTTAGGACGGAGGAGCAACAAGAATTGGTACAGGTAGGAGGGGGAATACGAATGAACCCCTTTCTCCAGTTATATCTATATCGCAGTAGGACGCGTTGCGGCTGTACCCCTTCCCCTTTCCCTTCCCCTTCCAAATCCACACTCCATCCCTCTCCTTTCTTTTCCCTTCCCTGTTGTCATGTGCTAATCAATAACTAGTGTTGGCAGTTTGTTGGGGTGAGCTTAAAGCAGCGTGTGAGTGATGGATCTGTCAGTGAGGCATGGGGCGAGTGGAGGACGTGAATGAGTGAGTGAGTATGTGAGGGGTGAGATGAGAGAGGGTCAAAGCGTCACATTAATGACAAAGGCTAACAATAGACTCCCGTTCCTGGACACTGGGAATCTACCATCACTCCTGCCGCTATCATGGCATACTATCACATTGCATTGTGGAAGGGCACTCTTTTTTAGTACATTTTTTGCCTGTCATTCTCTTCATTCTTGCTTATCACTTCTCCAGGTTTTTACTTGAACGTTTAGAAATTTATTATATCAGATTCGTTTATGAATAATCTCTGTTTTTACTGCCATTTCAGTGTCTGAGTTTTGCCCCCTTCACTTCCTTCCCGAGCTTTCCTAGGTAATTTATCTCCTTACGACCCAACTACGTAAATATTATAAGAATCGTTGTGGTGCATATTGGATTTTGGTTTGCCGCTTTTTGATCACATGACAAAAATCCATGAGTCAGAGATCAAGGTCTGTATTTTACCGTAGTGCTGATCTTGTAGACATGTTTTCTTCAATTACCACCACATGCCCTAAGGCCTCCTCTGCAGTGTACCCTTACTCTGAGTAGGACGCCGCTAATCTCCATTTTCGCGAATATACACATATTTGATGTTAGAGTTGTTTATGTAATATTTCTCAGAGAGAATGATCTAAAACGAGAATTTTGTTGATTTACCTATTTTGGTTACCAAGTGTAAATATCATTCGCTGTGTAAGACTTACCTTACACGCATTCCACAAGGATTGAGGTGAGGTAGCTTATTAAATGTAGGTTTGATGCGATAATCTGCTGAAGTAAACTAGTGCGAGAATCGAGGACGGTGTGACAAAGAAGGAATGAAGGAAGGGGATTGGAAGGGCTCAAGCAAGAATCTGTTGAGCTCAGGCATCGTTGTGAAGCCTCTGAACCTGACCATCAGTGAGTGGCTTTGGCATAACGATGGACAAAAATGTCCATTACTTTTTTAGTGCTGCAAGGCCTTGGTATACATACAGCGTATCACCTAATTTCTTCTGTAGAACGAGTGATTCACTTATTGTACAGTATGTAATTATGTATGGGGAAAATGCTGTGATCCATTATAATTAACAATTTTTTGCGAAAATTAAGAAGCTATTGTTTTTAAGTTTTCATGCATCAGTCGTACACTTGAGCCAAGTACAAACAGTATAAAAGAAATGATTTTCCATGCTCGTGGACGTTCTCATTGTCAGTAATTACATTTTAAGAAATATGTACGTCCTCTTTCTTTAGCGTCAGAATACTGAGGTATGAAAAGTATCAGTTTGCTTGCTTGTAACAAATTATAAGAAGAATCCCATGTACCAGTGAACACCAAGACACAGTGACCTCGGGCAGTGTGAGGTTAGGAGAGGCTGGGTAGTGGAGGAGCCCAGTCAGAGGCCGTCTCAGCTCCGCCTCACTGCACTTTTACTGGAAATTTCTCCCTGGGATCCAACTGGGGCGATAACGCGGGAAAAATACTCGTTGTGTATCTTGGGAGTGGGTGTGTTTTCCAGACTAGCAAGACTTGGCGACCCCATGGCAGGGCGAATGATGTTAATTGGATGGTGGGATTTACACTTGTGACAACCAAGATTCAAAGCTTTTAACTATAAAGTAAATAAAAAGAAAAGAGAAAGAAAAAAATGTTGACGTGATTAGTTACGTGTATGTCGTGGGTTCTACATTCTTATATAAGTGTTTATTAATTAAATATATATGTTTCTTGATATCACATTGGCCAATATCATCATTTGTCATCCTCCCCTTTAGTAACTTCCTTAAAATTTCAAATTTCGCTCAATTTTCAAACACTTTTACTCATTTATTTCTTCATGTTATGTTCACTGAAGTTATTCAGTTCCTGCTCCTCCCATCCTAATTTCCTCTGTCACTGACTTCCTGCTCCCTTTCCTCTGTCGTGTATTCGCTTCCTATTCCAACTTATTTTCAGCCTGATTCGTCAGTAGTTTTTCATTAGCTTTTTGTTTCCTGTTGTACAGTCCTTACTGTATTCCTCTCTTCAGTTATTTATCCCTCTTTGTAGTGAGCTCATCCGAACAAACTAGAAATTCCGACCGACATTTTTCCTTTTCTGTAGCCTCTTAAATTGATTGCTATACTGATCCTATGCAATTTTTTTTTTCTTAAATAGAGAAACATAAGAGTTGTTTACAATATACAGCAAAATAAAATACGACGAATGATGACAGAGATAAAACCAGGAAGAGATTTATCATTATTATTATTATTATTTTTTTTTTTTTCGAGAGAGAGAGAATTTGAAATATATTTGTGGAATAAAACCTAACAGTATTAGGATTTTGTTCTTTGAACTTTCGAAACAAAATTATACTGAGTTTTGAAAGGACCATGAATAGATAATTATTTTCCTATTCCTTACTACTGTATTATGCACTATGTCATTCCTTTCTCACATGCTGTCAATTTCTTCAAAATAATTTCTTAATTTCGCAGCCCAGGCATCATAAAACTTTTCTCACTACCTTAATATAGTGCTGTGTCAGTCACTAATTTTCGCTCCCCTTTGATTTTTTCGTCATTTGATGTAATTAATTAAATTCCTCGTTTAGTATTTTTCAGTCTCTTCTGTTTTCAGGTCCCTCTTTTTACATTTATCATATTAACCCTCCCCCTTGTGTATTCTTACCCGTTATCATTCTTCTCTCTTCTTCGCAACATTTTTTTTTTCTATTTGCTCATTTCCCTGTTTTTACTCTTATCACCATTTGTGTTACATATCATTCCCACCTTATTAATTTTAGTCCCTTTTTTTCCCTGTTTTATTTAATTTCACGTCTCCCTCTCCCCCATCCTCTTCTCACCTCCACCCCTTTCCCTTGCAGTAGTGTAGCTCTGGGTGTCACGTCTCCCATTTATCAACAGGTCTTGTGGAGTCTCATGGTCCGGGTGATCGTTCTCCTTTAACAGGAATATGTTTACCTCACCCTCTCTCTTCGTTCTCCTCCATCTTCCCTCTTCTCATTCTCCTCTCTCTCTCCTCCTCCTCCTCCTTTTCATCATCATCATCATCATCATCATCATCCATTCCCCTTCCTCTTTCTTACTTCTACTTCTCCTCATTCTACTCCCTTTTTTCTTCTCCCCCCCTCCCTTCTTCTCCTCCTCTTCTCTCTTTCCTCCATCTCCTCGTTCACCTTCCTTTTTCTACTCATACCCTCTCCTCTCTCTCTCCCTTT
The DNA here is from genome assembly GCF_032717465.1 of Coenobita brevimanus. Lineage (NCBI taxonomy): Eukaryota > Metazoa > Arthropoda > Malacostraca > Decapoda > Coenobitidae > Coenobita > Coenobita brevimanus. The sequence goes on from NC_137042.1 coordinate 30,306,576, forward strand.
CCAGCCTTTTCTCTCTTTTCCATTCACAGACCCGATGATGATGCTTCTGTTTTCTGTTGATAATATTCAGTTTCCTTATTTACACTCATTCCCCATCTACACCCTCTCCCTCCCATATTCCTTCTCTGATCATTGAAGTATCCATCTCCATCTGGCTCGGCATCTTTTTCCTGTCCAAGCTTCCCTTCCATCTCCGTTTGGGTGGATATCTGTCAATTTCCATTAGTCACACTCCTGTATCCACATTCTGCTTTTCCATTATGCACTCTCCGTCCCTATCCACTCTCTACTTTTATCCTATATTTCTGCTACGATCTTTGACCTCTTTGTCCCCACCTGGTTTGCTATCCTGTCTTCACTTCCCCTGCCTTCCCTGTTCGCGTCCCTGTACCGTGTCACTTTTGCCTCCAACATATTGCGTTCCCTTTACCCTCTCGCCTTCTCTTCCCTTCGTTTCCCTCCCCTTCCTGCCATCCTTTCTTGTCACCTGTTTCGGTACTCGCTTTTCCTCTCTCCACTTACTGTCCTTCCTCTCGCCCTTTTCCTTCACTGTTTTCGTCGCCCCTGTCTGGCCGTTCGAAAGATCATCCTTTTTTTCCGTTTCGTCCCCTTTATTAAGCGTCGTACTACGGTGAGAGAGAGAGAGAGAGAGAGAGAGAGAATTTTACATAGATGATCTCTCTCCTGTCACCTAAAAAAAAAAAAAAAAAAAAAAAAAAAAAAAAAAAATCTTAGTTCCTCTTTTAACACTGCCTGTGATGGGTTCCTTTGAGCTGAATAAAATCGTCTGACTTTAGCCGGGAAAATACCAACTTTGTATTTCGCATCGGAAAGACAAATGGGTTTGATTTCCTTCCCCTTTCTAATTTTGTTCTATATTCTTCTTGAGCATTATCCCCATTATCTCGTACCTTAGCAGTCAGTGTAATCGTCTCAGATTGTTGGAAATGCCTCTAATGTAAGTTTGTTTCATTTTCAGCCAACGACAAACCGGTGCAAATTTTGTCCTCCTACCAATAAATTATAAAGTACATTTTCCGATAAGTATTTCACTCTGTTTCCACTTTTTCGCCTTTCTCTGGCTTCAATGACTTACTTAACTCATGTACACTCAGATCACCTATTTAATTTCCTGGCACAGTGAAAACAGAATGCACAGCCATCGCTAGTCACAAGCCCTTCTGTCATTTTAGGTCCTCATGCATCGATCTGGGGTGTTTCTGTCAACTGTTTATAGTATGTGTAACTGCTTTTTATTTACGACATATTTGTTGTAGTCATGGATTATAAACTGCCTTCACTCTCTTCCCCTTGTGATGGAGAGGAACGCTCTCTCACAATGGCATTGATATAGCAGGTCGGTTTCGTTGTCTGGTTATACTAACGTCACTTAACTCACTCCCAATTTACTACTACTGCTGCTGCTTACTACTACTACATATCTACTACTACTACTACTACTACTACTACTGTCTCTCCATTGTCCCTTGTCTGTCCTCACCCGTCTCTACCTTGATACCAACAAACGGGTGGGTGTTTGGCAGGATTAGGGTAATGGCTTCTGAATGTCACTCTAACAGCCTCGGAAGATTAGAGTCAGTGTCTGTTAAATGTTCGGGTATTGCTCGGGAGTTAAAGGAAATTAATCTGAATACTAGAATAACGTGCTTTCATCCCCGGTTTTATCATTAACGAGAATTTCAGTATAAAGCAAAATTTAATCATGACCCAGATCCTGAACCATTGCGTGTTCGACGTATATTGCCTGTGTGAGCATTAATTTGGAAGATATGATAAAAAGAATTACATTTGCACCAATTTTGGCCAGATTACTGAGTTTTATTTTAAGCCTCGCTATGATGCTGAATATGTTTTTATGATCTGGTTTTAAATTTAAGTATTAGGGGTCTGAATGTGGTGATTATGAAGACTCACGAAGCTAGGCATGAACGTGTATAGGAAGAAAATAACTAGAGTTGAATGTAAGAATGACGGAAAGTAAATGACGAAAGGGAAAATGCTGAGTTTTAACAGACGGCATAGAAGTAGTTGATCGACATAATTACATGCAAGGACAGTTTAATAGCATCATCATCATCATCATCATCATCATCATCGTCGTCTTCATCAGCAGCAGCAGCATCACCTTTCCTTCCTGACAGCATATAGTCTATTTCAGAGTCCATTCCTTTTGATCCTTTCGATCTTATTTGGTCTGTTAATCTCCCTCCTGTCTTAACCTTCCACATTTCATCCTACTATCGCATCCCTTGCCTCACTCTTCCTGTCATACCATGTCTGGGTGGGCACTCAATCAATCTGTGTGTCCATTTGTTATTCATTTGTTCTAAGAATTATTTATGTACTCATATCCATTCCTGTTTCAAATTTCAGTAGTCCAGCGTACCTCTCTCTCTCTCTCTCTCTCTCTCTCTCTCTCTCTCTCTCTCTCTCTCACACACACACACACACACACACACACACACACACACACACACACACACACACACACACACACACACACACACACACACACACACACACACACACACACACACACACACACACATACACACACACACACACACACACACACACACACACACACACACACACACACACACACACACACACACACACACACACACACACACACACACACACACACACACACACACACACACACACACACACACACACACACACACACACACACACACACACACACACACACACACACACACACACACACACACACACACACACACACACACACACACACACACACACACACACACACACACACACACACACACACACACACACACACACACACACACACACACACACACACACACACACACACACACACACACACACACACACACACACACACACACACACACACACACACACACACACACACACACACACACACACACACACACACACACACACACACACACACACACACACACACACACACACACACACACACACACACACACACACACACACACACACACACACACACACACACACACACACACACACACACACACACACACACACACACACACACACACACACACACACACACGGAATCGAGTCAGCCAACAGATAGCGACCATATATTTTCCGACTGGGTAAAGGCGGGGAAGTATTTCATGAAGACTGTCTGGAAAAATGTAAGTGAGGAAAGTTTTCATTCTGACTGTCCTATAATTCACTGTTTCTCTAGTTCATTCACTTTTACTTGGCGGAGATTTTCGTTTCCCACAGCACTACTTCGTGACGAGAGCAATATTCCAGTATTAGTATCGCGTTATAGCTTAGCATTCAAGATGGAGAGATGGCTAACTGTCGAGAAAGTGACTAACCTTAATAACTGTGGCGATTTGAATAGAACATTTGTCAATTCAGCTTTGTAACCGAGAATCTTACACTATAAATAAATAAATGAGAAAGTGGAACGTTGAAATATTCCAGATACCCAATTTTCATACTAATCACGATGTAGTTGATCAGTGGTGAGCTGTTGCACTTATCTGTACAGGACATTTATAGTTTACCATTTGCCTGGGGAATTATTACTAGAATGGACTTTATCAGTTGAGCTGTTTTGTGTTCCGGAAGGAGAGCCACTGTTAAAATGAGCATATTTTATGAACTTCTGCTGTTAGCTGTCACCCCCCCCCTCCACACACAAAAAAATGAGAACTTAGAACATTACGGTGGTCATATATTTTTTTCCTGATTTCCAACCCCAGCGTTTGTCACAATTCTTTTCCTTCGAGTTTTCAGAGTTTTGGATATCCATCACACTCTCTCAATCCGACCACCACTCTCCTCTATCTGTTCCGCTCTGGCTGTCATCCTGGCTCAGCTATTAAACCCTTTTACCGGCCTGAGCTTCACCAGAGCCTCGTGTATTTCATCAATTTCTCCGCGTTGTCAGTGGCAGGCCGGGATGCTGCCTGCACTTTAGGCTTGCACGACCCCCATCATCATTATTATCGCAATATTCGCCGGACTTCCTGCACATGACCCCGTCCCTGCCTGAGAAAATTATGCAGATTGTGGGAGGTTTACCTATTCTTCATCCACTGAGTGTAAATACGTAATACTCTAATGTTACAGCATGTATGTAAATAAAGTAAACAAAAATCAGTTAACTGCATATTCAAATATTACTGTGACAGTCGCGTAGTGAAGCGTCAAGAACAGAGAAGGGCCCAAATTTAATCCATGTGTTTGGTACAGGTATCTTCAGAAATAGCATTCAGTGTGCATTATCAGCCCCTTGTATGCACCTACCTCTTAGGTGATCTGTAGCAGTATCAACAAATGTAGCTTACTCGTATTTCACGTCACTCAGTGACAAAAACACACACACACACACATACACACATACATTGGCATTATATACTTTCCATAGCACTTCTCCGTGACTAGCCTCGTAATCTAGTGTGAATCACTTGTTACAACTCAGGATAGGAGACTGACGGATGGAAATTTTAGGACAAGTTTAAGTAAACAGGGTATGTTGGCTCAATTTCCGTCACTTTTTTTTCCCACCGCTCATGTTGATATATGGAGACCTGCCAAAACTGCTGGATACACACACCGTCCTGAAGCAATACCTGTCAACTGTATCACTGGCCGTCTAGGGAAATGTGAGGGTAACTGTCATAACATTGTCCTCGTTATGTCCACCCTTGATCTCAACTCCTCCCATAATCTGCCCAGTTTCTGTCGTGGAGTCGCAGTTTTTTGGTGAGGGATGTGCCAGTAAGTCCTCTTCTACGGCCTCTTTTTAATCAGTTGTATTTTCCAGTTGTTCATTTATATCTTCAATTTGATCTTTTTTTTTAATGTCATGTACTGAATCAGGTCATTTTTCCTCCGCACACTAACATTCGTATTTACACTGCTTCAAACCTACACTCACACCCACATCGAAATCTTTCCATCACTCCCTCACTCACTAACACATACCCACTCACCCACTCAGTCACTAATGATTATACTCACACTGCCTCACACTCACTCACCCACTCACTCACTATTAATTATGCTTATACCCATTTACTTACACTAATACTTGCACTCATACTTACCCACCGTCTCACCCACTATACTCAGACCCTCTCACTCACCCACTGATCCTCTACTCGTCGTACATCACACACACATTTCACTGTCCACGAGCCTCAGGTAATTTGATATTCTCAGCCTCTCGCTTTATTCAGATGCAGACGGTCTATTTCACGCCTATATATTACTCTGTAGAGATACTTGACTTTACTTAGCATTCATGTGGGTCTATTATGCAAAAACCGAGCTCATTTTCCCCACATACGTTTCGGCATCTACACAGCATTATGCAAATTGGCGTATATATGCACGAAATAATGTAGTCAACCCCCATGCATTCACATTTTGAGATTCTATATGTCTAGTGCAATTATGTATCCCTTCAGTGCGAATACATATAAACTTTCTTCTTGGTAATACGGGACTATTTTTTTTTTCGGTTGAGGCCTCGTAGTGAAGAGGTTTTGAAGTATTTCCTACCAGCTATCTCAGGGTTACATATTTTTTCTTTTGGTTTTTCTTTTTTAATTCCTGACATTACTAGACTGTTTAATTCATCCAAGGAAGAACCTCCCCTAGTGAAAGAATTAACAACACTCTCGTCTTCCTCTCAGCCTTGCCTCCTTCACACTCCCCTTCGATATTTGTCCGCGTTTATACATTCGATAAATTACCCCAAAACGCCTGGTAACGCCCACAACATTTCCACTTGGCACTTTCATTTGTGCAGATAATGGAATTTGCATCCATTTTCCTCTTAACTGGACGTGAATATTCATTTCCTATTACACCTCGTAAACACATGGAGGTTAAAAGGCCAATTGTGGGACGCTGACTTGTTGGGACTGAATAGATAAGATTGATGCTTGCTTTTATATGCATGCAAACTATTGTATTTTAAAACATATATACCCTTATGCCTACCGTATATATATGTTTACTTGTATGAATTTGTGTGATCTCTACGTAAATGAAGGAAAGACCATAGTTTTGACGCATAGCTAATACTAGCAAATTATACACCAAAACAGGAAGAACAGCGTCAGTAGATGTAACTTAATCGCAGAAAGCTATAATCCGTGTGTGGAGACCGATTTTCTCCACATTGTTATGAAGCAGCAGCATTATAATATACTGGTACTCTCTTCTGGCAGACTTTCAATGTACTCTATAATACGGCATTGCCACTATACAGCGTCACAGTAGAGCAGTGCTGGCGGGCGGCGGCGATGGTAGTGGTGGTGGTGGTGATGATGGTGGTGGTAGTGATGGGTGAGCGTGTAGACTTATTTAACCCTGAATGTGTCAGTGAGAGAGGCCAGCACATCACAGGCCCTCCCTTTCTCACCAACTATAACTTTCCTTACATTCTCAATCCCCTGAAATATGCTTATGAAACAGACGCCACTGTGGCCACGACGGTATTGCTGCATTAATTGGGGCTCAGCTGTATGGATTTGTGCTTTTGAGACCAAAATCTCTGTGACAGTGACGCAGTATTTGTAAATTTATTGTATCTTAGCTGTCATGATTCAGAGTTTTGTTAGCAATAGAGTTCCATCTTGCTCGAATTTTTTTCCTCTTGCATCGTCCAAGGAAAGATATTTTCCTCCTTTGCCTATTTCTCTTGGGAAATACAACGCGTGGACAAAGAACCGGGAGAATGGTTCCCCGTGGAGCTCACAAGGGTGTGTCTCTATCTCGGATGTAAAGTTTTTGTGAAAGTTAACTGAGCGGTTCAATGCGCCAGTCCAGGGTAAGGTAAGGGAGTGTACGGCGGGTTGGGTAGGAGTAGGAATAACGAACTTAGTAGGTTAGGTATTTATAACAAACGATATGTAAATATGTACCGTATTTTTATCCCGGCTTATCTGGACAGGAAACAGTATTTACTGCAAATCATGAATCCATTGTGTCATCCGGAAGCCCATTATCTCTTGCCACATTAGCGGCATCAGAAGCAATTATGTTCCGGGAGGCTGCACGTTGCATAGTGCCTCGACAATGACTGTGATGTAAGGGGTCTAAAAGAGAAGTATATTAATTCATCTAATCATTAAAAACAAAAACAGGAGAGGTAAGTGCATCCCTCAGCATCACTCTAGGAATATCGGAGACATTTTGTGAGCCATTTGCAGTACATTACTAATATTAAACCCAGCCAAAGAATTTCATATTGCAAACACACCGTCTAAGGGACTGAACTCGCTATACGATGGAATATGAATAAGACTCATTGACTTACTGCTATCTCGGGAATTCTGAATGCCCGTCAACTGCTACAGCAACGTGAAAGGTTTCCTGGCAAGCACAGACCTCCATCCCCACACCTTCCCCAGGACAGGAATGGGGCAACAGCAGAGGCGTTCAGTGTTACATGCACCACTGATTACACCTACGAGTACAGCAGTAACAGGTGGCCCAGGGATATCGTCACCATAAAGGGAAACTCTTTGGGATGGTGAAATTTGCAGCTGAATCAGGCAGAATTTGTTTACCATGCTACGAAAGACGCTGTTTGAATCTCTCCAGGTGTCACAGAGGATGTCATAATTTACGCTAAAGTATAGGGGGAAATGACGCCGAGATTAATTCATCGTCCTTGTTTTACTTCCGTAGACTAAACATAAACAACAACAGAGTAAGCCTTGTTTAACTTCTTAACATCAACATCAGAGCAAACAGTGAACCAAACAGTGAAGGGGGAGAGGAGCGAGAAGGAGTGCAGGGGTTCAGCAAGCCCCGTGAGGCCACTGGTGGGCTCCTCGCTTCCTGACGTTAATGAAAGGCAAACAGGCAACCAGAAAAAAACATCTCACAATAAGCAGGGATCACCAGCAGCCGAAATAAGGCCTCAGATACAACCCCTACCACAAACAACAACACTAGCAACAAGAAAAACAGTAACAACAATACATCAACATCATCATCGTCATCAGCAACAGCAACAGCACATGCAAATCACAAAGCCCATTACATTACTGGCTCCCCTAAGCGTATATAGCGTCAAAAATACAGCCGAACAGTTTACATGATATTGTATGGAACTTCGATATCTCGGCTCAAAGGATTTTATTGTGTAAACGACAATTGATTTATACATTAACATGAAAGCACAGATTTACACGAAAGCTTTTCACTTGTACATAATGGCAACACTTTTCACTTACTGGGGAAGGGAAGGGGTGGCTGGTGAGGGAGGAGTGACTGGTGAGAGAGGGAGTGACTGGTGAGGGAGAGAGGAAATGACTAGTGAAGGGCGGAGGATTGATTGCTGGGGGAGGGATGGAAGAGGTAACTGGTGATGGAGGGATGACTGGTGTGGGAGGCAGGTGTGACTGAGGAGGGAGGAAGTGAGTGGCGAAGGAGGGATGACTGGTGTGAAGGGAGTGACTGGTGAGGAAGTGGTGACTGGTGAGAGGAGCAGCTAGGCAGTTAGTTGTGCTCAGGTCTTAACAAACTTGACACAAATTAGTTTCCCCAAGTTTCCTCCTGACAATACAGTTTTCTCGGCTGGAACTACTGTGAACGTGCTGGCTGTTAAAGACGAGCGGAAAAAGATGTGCTTCCTCGACTATTTTATTCCATGTCCCTGGGGCTCTTAACAAGCTTCTATAATTGTTTAACGTATTTCCTAAGGTGTCTTAAACATTTTACATTAAGTAGGTAGCCCCAATCATGTATTTACCGCATTATCTTTTCAGCAAATTTAGAAATATGTAACAGACGTTTTTGTTCAGTATGAAAATTGTCATTTATACCTTTTATTTATAAATGCTTTGACTTGCCATTAATGGTACAGCCCTGGGGAAGAGGAAAAAATCTGAAAACTGATAATATAGTGATAAATATTTTATCTCTTCAAAATAAGCTCCTTTAGGTGTTTTTCGAGCACTGTGAGTGCTAAAGCAAGGCAAAAGCACGACGTGTTCAGAAGTTAATATCGCCACCAAAACTACCGAAGTTTGTGGCGAATGACTAAATTATGAGAACGGTGGGGTAGTGGAGACTCGGGACGTGTGTAATTACTCTTTTACTGAGGTATTTTTAAAACGGAGAGTGCGAGGACACAGTAAGTCCCACAGCTTACGAGTTGTTTGTCTCCATTAATTGTTTTTATTAGAGGGCAAATATTGTTATGCTGTCAGGTATAATATTAGTGGTCATTCAACCAGACACTCCGAAAGACTGACACGATCTTCACACTGAGAAACTATCCCTCCTGCCCATTGCCCTTCCTCCAGACTTCCTGCCTACTGTCCCTCCCTCAGCCTTCCTGCCCATTGCTCGTCCCTCACCACTTCTGCTCACAGCCCCACCATCAGCCCTCCTTTCCATTTCATTTTTCTCAATCCTCCTGCCCTCTGCTTCTCCCTCAGTCCTTCTGCTCATTGCCACTCCCTTAGCTCAGCTGCCTAATTGCCCCTCCCTCAGCCCTACTGCCCATTGCCCCCCCACCCCTCTCAGCCCGCCTCAGTACAAAACTCCCGATGTAAAAAGAAAAAGTATTTAATGTTACCTACACCATTAGCAAAGAATCCGCCATCTGAATAAATTAGGCGGGAGGTGGAATATAGTAAGAGTTAAAGTTTGTGATGACATTTCTCTTAATATTTCAAAATATATTGGCTGCTTAATATTATCCAATTTATCTCGGTCAACGACAGGCGATTTACGATGTTCGAGATATCCATGGGGGAAAAAAAAAAACTTTAACTGAGAATGAAGAGCTTCGTATTGCATTTCAACTTAGGATGAGTGATATTATTCAGTCGTCGAAAGGTTTAACGCAGGTAGAAGGTAAATCCAGTAACTTTCTGGTAATACACAAGAAAACTAGCGATAATCTGCAGTGCATGATTAAGTTTTTGCAAAATATACGTAACTATGTTTTTGTAATTTTTGTTGTCTGTATTATAAACCCAGGGATATCGCTAAAGACTTATGGGCTACATATATCGAACGGTACTTTATTGTTTTTCTCGCAGTTCTTACTTTTTTGTCTGTCACTACTCCAGTCCGGATCAACCTGTGTGCCATTAATCATGATAAAATATTGATGGGACAGCTTATATCAATGATGATGACGTTGATGATAATTTTCACTACACCTTAACTACTGTCTCGCAGTATGTAAAATTTTTATCTGAGTTACACGCAGCACAAGGGAAAGACGTCAGATAGTCTACTAGTTTAGGCTACTAATCGAGGTGAAGGACAGATGTGTGTTACGATTCGAGTTACTAAGAGTGACTAGGATTTGCTGTCACTTAATGCCACTGGGGGATAACCGATGTCGTACCCTTAAATATTATGGAAAGCTGTACCTTAGATTTGGGCCTTCACAACAAAAGAAGAACTCTGGGACTGTATTATATATGAGAAGTACTCCATCATGTCCTTAAAACAAGAATTTACTAAGTCACCATTGCCTTTTATGTTTCACATGCTTACGGGTTTTCTTCCTCATGGCTCTTTTGATCCTCAGATTCAGCATTGAATTCTGAGTACATTCGTAAAAGTTAAAGCATATGGAGATAGTGTGTGTGTGTGTGTGTGTGTGTGTGTGTGTGTGTGTGTGTGTGTGTGTGTGTGTGTGTGTGTGTGTGTGTGTGTGTGTACGCGCGCGCAGGCGGGCGGGCGGATGGGCTTCAAAACGCTGAGAGTAAATTGTGACAGAGTAATGGGAATAGCCTGAAAAATAAGGTTAAACCAGAGATGAATGAGAACTAAAAGTGAACGGAAGAGAGGAAATGAGACAGAAAAAATGGCGGACTGGGAGAGAGACATGGGAGGGATGAAGAGAGGAAATAAGAGACTATGGGAGAGTCTGATTAACAAGAGACTGAACAGGGAGAGGAGAATGGCAGAGATGAAATATAGAGAGATCATTAATGGACAATATTCTCGACCATTAGAGGAAGGGAGACAACTGCTAAACGAAATAATATCGTTTAACGGTGGACCAAATATAATTAAGATGTCTTTCGGCGCGAAGAGGTTAAGAATGGCGTAAAATTGGCTTACCAGTACCGAGGGAAGTGAAAGGAAGTGGGGGAGGAAGACTAATTGCATCAGGATGGAGTGAGAGAAAAATATCGAGGGGAGTTGGGCACAGGGAGAAAATAATATCTAGGAAGAGAAGGGGACCACGGGAGACAGAATTACAGAAGAAAAACTGCTCTAAAAAATTGAAGAACTCTGGGAGAAGGAATGAGCTTTTTCTGATTGTAAGGACGAATACAAGTACAGTTGATAAAGGCCGAATTAAAATTGTAGAAGAGTGGGATAACAAGTGAACATAAACTGTTGGAAAAGTACGAATATTAATCCACTATTTAAATATACTGAACTACTTTGTACCTTCATCAGACCCAAGACAGAGGCGAGACTAACTTTCCTCATTTGTGTTTGTGGAGCTGAGACTTTGTAATTCTAAATTTGAGGCGGAGTCGTAGATCTTGATTAATGAAATTACTGTCGCGAGAAAACATAATTTTGCTTTACGTCTCTGATGCCGTCGAGTGCTCTGTGTAGACCCCGCGGCTAAATGAAGAGAGTTTGTTTCGAATACTGACGAATATCTTGCTAATACTTATCATTGCATTGATTCTTTGATACTCGGCTCATCTATCTGTGTCATTCAAACTGCATAGAATGCTCTTCCTTAAATTTGCTTCATTAAGAACAAAACAGTCATATTTTCTCTTTATTGTAGGGGATGAATATTCCGCAGGCTGTGACCTTCCCATTTATCGTTTGATCGCTGTGTATCACCTCAAATACCATGCAATCACGTTAAGTCTGACTGCGTGACATCTCCCTGTCCTCCAGCCTCCGGGCCAGAGTCATGCCATACTTTCTCATTTTTATATTCCTCCACCGCAATATTTGTGTGGTGTCCTCTGCGTCTCCACTCACTCAAACCGTCCCCAGCTCGAGTTACTGCCCTCCTGGGTGACGGCGAACTGGAGGAGGAAGAAGGAAGAAAAGGAGGAGAGATGAGAGGCTGGGGAATTGAAAGGCAAGGGTAACTTTGAAGAAAATCAGGAAAAAAAATACGTAATACTAGGAAAAGAAGACTAGTAGTAGATTAGTAATAACGGATTACGAGAATAATATATGAAAAATGGAAAATGGAAAAGAGTGGAAGGAGGAGAACGAAGAGACTGCTGAGAAATCGAAGCTGAAGCAAGGAGGGTGAGAGAAGGCAGGGTAACAGCAGTGAAGGAAGGGGAAGAGGTAAAAATAGGAAGAAAAAGATTGTAGGGCGTCTGGAATTCAGAGTAGCAGAACAAAACAGGAGGAAGGGAAGATAATGGATGGTTGAATCAGGTTACACTGAATGAGGGGTGAGAGGGCAGAGGGCAGAGACGAGACGTAGTAGACTATTTGAAAGCTGTGCATTGGCATGAGTAAAACAGCTGTTAATCTTGAGACATATGGAAGTAAGAGATCAAAATACTTATGTAGCTCTTAGCTGAGAATGAAGGGTGGCATTAGTTTTTCATTGCTATTTATGGACGTTTGTTATATACCGGTATCCATACATATTTGCACGATGCCTTTGTATGCTTGTAAGCCTGTCGTGTGGGAGTGTTGCGTATAACATGTTCTAAGTTCCCTGAATTTTTCCTTTATTTTTTTTACACATGACTTTGTTTTAGATGTATGGTGCCCAATAAACGGGACAATTTTTTATGTAATCTTAATACATTCTTGTTTTTACATCTTTTACATCAGAAGTTCGTGGAATGATTATTGTGTGGACCATCAAGTGATCCTAGCGAGAATAACCACGAGTGACTTGTTTTCCTTTACAGTTGTTGCTTAAAACAAAGCGTTGGTGTGTGAAAAACGTAAAACATAGAGCAACAGTTTTTTAAAGACCACAAAGTTTCGCATTCAGAGGAAAGTCAATTTTTACGGAGATCAAATTTACGGCTGATCTGGGAAACACTGGCTTGGTGAAAGCTGGTCTGGTGAACGCTGGTCTGAACACTGGCTTGGTGAACACTGCCCTGGTGAACACTGGCATGGTGAACACTGACCAGGAGAGCACTGGCTTAGTCAACGCTAGTCTGGTAAACACCCTGATGATCATGTTGGGTAATGGCCGTTTGATTAATTTCCTGATAATGACAACGTGCCATTACCAGTTTAATATCCGTAGGCAGCGCGAGGGGGACGGGAGTGATAATAATGATGGTGGGGGAGGGAGGTAGGGGTGATGCAAGTGGGGTGGGGGGTAAATGAAAGGATGAGGAGGGAAGGGGAGGTGTGGGTGACTGGCAGGATACACACACACACACACACACACACACACACACACACACACACACACACACACACACACACACACACACACACACACACACACACATATTCACTTCCTCCTGTTTGCTTCGTGTATTCTTATTCTTCCCTGGTCCATGCAGGTTGCTATATAAGGCAGCATATTTTCCCGCAACTCTGGCTGTCTTGAAAGGACTCCCGGTTCGCGGAATCGATAATGGTAAAACAGCTCTGAAAAATATTTACCATCGGCAGAGGCAGCACCAGTCAACTGATGCTCATAAGACCCTGTTTCTGGAACTCATAAGACCGTTTTTCTGGAACATGGAAATCCCCAGCACCTCTTACTTAACGATTTATTTTACATTTAGCGGTGTATAAATATTTTTTTGGCATCAATATTAACCTAGTGAGTAGAAATCCAGTAAAGGAGAATACCAGTGTGTTATGATAGGGAAGAAAAATATGAGGAAGAGATGCCAGTGAGTCTCACGGGAATGCAGCCAATAATGTGAGGGAAACCTGCTGAGTTCTTGTGCACGTATAAATGTTTTAGTGAGGAGGAGAGCCGTTGGGGGAGCTCGTGCAAGGCGGTGGCCAAATTTAGGAGATGAGGCGTGAGGTGGTTTGGTAAGCTGGTTCCGGGTTGTGAACAGTATAGTTCCTTTCAGTAATGCTTTTACAATTCTGGGGTTCCGAACTGGAGTTGAAGTATGTTACCAGTTCTTGTGATAATTGCCGATTACCAAGAATGCATTACATTCTGATACTGTCTGAACCCTATGACGGGGAATTTTGACAGCAAATGTGTTTGATTCGAGATTGAGCCAGACAGAATATATATTTCGATATAAAAAGTTAGAAACAGTGGACTTACAACTGTAAAAAGGCATGGTGATATGGAAAGCGGCAACATTGTTGTAATTGGTGGACGTTTGAAAGTTGTGAGAAAAGTGGGTATTTGCAAAAGACCATGAACGGATTAATATTATCATGGGATAAAAATTATGAATCACGAAGTGAACATGATGGAATTTAAAAATGAGAGTTGGACATAAGGCTAGAAGGGAGGAGCTGGGTGGAGGAATGGCTCGTGACAGCAGCATTCTTTGGTAAACTGGAGAGGGTGAGGAGCGAGGCGTGGGGTGAGATGCAGCCGAGCGAAAGGAGGGGAAGAGAAATGAATTTTGCAACCAGTGAAGGTGGAAAAATGAGGAACTGAAAAATGTGCATAAAAATGAGAGACGAAGGCATTGCCAAAAGGGAAGTTGAAAAAAAAAAAACGAAAAAAAAGGATGAACAATGGTGCAGTAAAGGAAGAGTTGGATGAAGGATCTTGGTAGTCAGAGGGGGTGTAATAAATGGAGCAGGTTTTCTGGTAATGGACCTGGAGGAGAGAAATAAAGGGTCTTCTGTTCTAGCTGGCGTGGAAATGGAAAGAAAATGTCTAAACTGACCAGAACAGTGAGGCTGTTTGCTGCCGGGCCATCTGGGAAAGGACTAATTTCAAAACACGAGAGTCCGGCAGAAATTATCTTACTTAAAAGTTATGGAAGAAAATTTTTTATTCGGCGACGCTTGGCAACTCCCTGGCTCGAATGGGACTAGAAAATGGGTCTAAAAATGACCCCCAACAGACCCTAAACAGCACACACACACACACAGACACACACACACAGACACACACACACACACACACACACACACACACACACACACACACACACACACACACACACACACACACTTGGAAGCATTAAAAAACAGGGATCAGCCGGGAGAAGAAAGTTAGATCTTAGAAGGCTTAACAACACTGGATGATAACATTACCAAGGAAAGAAAGACGTATTACACGAAAGCAAACTCAATGAAAGGCACAACATAAGTAAATGAAAGAAGGACAGGAAGGAAGAAAGAAAGAAAGAAAGAAAGAAAAGAAAGAAAAAAAACGCACAGAAGGAAAACTTAAAAGAAGAATGCTGTCGAAAGGCCAGGACTGAATAGCGAGGAGAGAAAGATGGAGGAGCAAGTTGAGAGCACTGAGGAATGAGGAAAAGGGAGCCATTCAGTGAAGGCAGGAGATGAAATGCGAAATCCCTGAAGATATGTCGAGAAAACGAAATAGCGAGAAGGAAAGAAAGGAAGGGAATTGGAGGAGATGGAGAAAAGAAGAGAATCAGTGAATATGAAGAAAATGGAAGGAGGTGGATAACGTGGAAATAAAATGTAGTTAAAGTGGACAATTCGGGAATGAATTTAATAAAGGTGAAACTGTCAATCCGTGATGACAAGAAAAAAAATTGGGAAAATATAAAGGAAAAAGGAAACTCCGGATCAGAAAAAAAAAAAAAAATGAATGATAGCATAAAATGATGTCACATCAAACGAGATAGTCGAAAATCAAAGGGAAGGAGGCTACGATTTTAGGAAAGGGGTGAGATTAGAGATTAACTTTAAAAAAAGAGAGAGGAAAGAAGTGAAAAATGTCAAGAAAAAACGAAGATATTGACAGAAGAACTGGAGGACGGACGAAGACAAGAAGAGAGAGAGAAAAAAAAAGCGGGAAAAAACAACAAAGGAATGTGAAAGTGATAATGTGAAGTGACTGAGCTGGAGAAAAACAAATAGTGGGAGCAATAAAAAAAATGAGGGGGCACTATCGAACTGGAGAGAGAGAGAGAGAGAGAGAGAGAGAGAGAGAGAGAGAGAATGACTACAGGTTTCATTTTTTCAAGGTGGTGTTTAGTTGAAATAAATGATTCTTCTCCTTCCACCCTCATCCCACCTTTCAAATTCCCTTCCCTTAACCTTATTCATTTTAGTTCTGATCGAGGATAAGGTCATCTGCTGTGAGAGATTTTTTAGTATAGGGCTAAACTTATTTGGTAGTAAGATATTGGTATGTAAAAAGAAACAAGCAAAGTCTTATCCTACAAAATTTGTACCTTCCAAAGAGCAGTAAGCGATACAAAGCCAGATTCAGAATGTGTCCTTTTCGAGAAGCCAAAGCACATATGAAAGACTGGGAATCTTACGTTATAAGACTGGAGATCATAACCAGGAAAAAAGATAGACAAAAGCAGACCGTTCCACACGTAACCAGATATGTAAATGTAAGGTTGATGATGTTAAATCCTTGCACTGGAGAGCTGGACTGGAGTCAAGATGAATATATGGATGTTGAATGCTCTCGTTGAGGGGAAGACAGTCGGAAAGAGTACAAGAGCAGAGTCCAGAGTAAAAGCGAAAATAAAAAGAAATAGAGGCTAGAGGCGGTCAGAAAGTGCGAGAGCAAAGGAGAAGTGTTTGATTTTACCTCGTCAATCTGGAGAGAATTTTTGGAAGTGAAGGAGTTAGATAAAGCCGTCGTTAACCTCGCACTGAGTGGAATAGTCTGGTATTAGCTTGAACAAACATAAAACGTCGTCGGGCTGAGGAGGTTGAGAAGGCCAGACATCAATTATACAAAGCAACGAAGAGTGATAGCAATGATGTCATTTATTTTATGCTGTCCTCGTTCAGACGCTTTTATTCAACTTAGGAGAGAAATGTCAAATGTAGGGGATATATTATACAGCATTCATCGACCCTTCAGCTTATATGGTGGTCTTTACTATAATAAATCATTCAGGAAATAGCAGGAATAAACTAAAATACGTTAGTGAATTCAGAAGGAAACTTTGTTAACAATGCTAGCAATATACATGACGCCCTTGGGAGTAAGAGGGGCGAATGATTTGCCGGTTTTGTGTTAAAAGTTCTGGCATGTTCTCCAGCCTGTGCTCTGTTCGCCTAAGACCTCGTGGCAAACTTTCCTTCACAACAAGGCGGAAATTCCCACCAAAGTAAAGTAGTTTTCACCTCTCCGAGTGTCGCGTGTGGCAGGGGCGAGCTGTATTTTCGCCCGTGTTGGGGGAGGAGGGGCGAGTGTGTGACAGGGTGTGTGCTACTGTGCGGACACCAATGAAAAAAATTCCTCGCGGTGACGTCATCCACGGAACCAATCAGACGCAGGTACGTACCTTGCCACCTTCCTCTGTTCTTGCGTACCCTGTAACCTTAACCTCTGTTCCCACTTGCCCAGTAACCACGTGGACGTTTAAAGCTCCTGGATTTTTACATGAATGTGCCTGTATTTACGTACTTTACGGATTAAATACCTTCTGTCATGAGGGGTCTCGTTGCAGCGCAGATCCAACTGATGAGTGTGGAAAATGGTTGGACAGAAGTGATAGTTTGGTGAAGAGCACACGAACTGAAGCCCAAAAGTAAGCAGTGCCCAGACGTGGTTAAGGTGAAGACTGTAAAATTGTGGACGCACCGGGGTTGACGCAATAAGAACACGATGACCAAACGTAGTGAAGACTGTAAATGAGGATACTTCTGTGCTGCGTGTGTGGATTAAATTTCCGAGATGAGGGAAGAGGGAAACACCTGCAACGACATCTTGAGGCCCTTCCCCGACTCACGCACGTTCCACATCAACACACACTGGGATGGTGAGTGCTTTGGTGATAATTTTTCTGGTTGGTCAGATTTTTTTTTTTTTTTTCGGTGATATTCATATTCAGTTTGCATTTTGATGCATATACTTAGCAGGGGGTAAATTAATCCAAGGGTTTAGCCATATTTTGTAATGGTTATGCATCAACTTAAGCATTTCAGTAACTATTTTTGACGCCTCGTTGAGTGGAATTAGTTGTTTGCCACGTTACAGCGAGGCAAATTTTAGCCACGATTTTTTCAAGACGGCCAATTGATAAGGCTGTTTTCGCCCGTCTTAAAGCAAGTTCTCATACAGTACAATATATAAGTTGTATTGTCGTTAACAAAAAGGTCTGCCTGAGGAATTTTAATCACGCTACGATGATGTTTCATTTTACTCAGACCATCACGAAACGATTCTGCTAAAGTAAGAAAACACAGCTAACAGTGAAGGGGTAATTGCAGGTTGTATCTAACACCTGAGATTCAAAAATCCCTCCTGAGTAATACAATCGTGGAGTAGTTAAAAGAATATAATAATGGTGATGTCCCGAGGCTGAGGGGGCCTGAGTATATGAAATCTGATGTGCTGTGACAAAGACCATCGCGATATATGGAAATGTTATGTGTACCGGTATCCATATTTGGGTATGTATAAAAATTAATGTTCATTTTTCTGTGGAAGGGGGGTGAACAAATGAAACTACTGTAATAAAATGAGATAAAAAGTTAATACAGTACATTTCTTTTAAAATAGAGCAAAATTACTCATACACATTCAGTATATACACACATCTATTTATACTTATCTGTGTATGTATGTATCTAAATGTATATATACCGTCGAAATAGGGGAAAAGTGAAAAAAAAAATTGATTAATGAGATCCCTTAAAAGCTAGTTTTGATGAAAGCGCATGAGAATATATTGGCAGAGCAGTAAAAATTTCAGGTTATTTTTGTTAATATCGAATATATCATGTTTATGAAATGCTGATATCTTTGCGAACTATTAAACAAAGATTATCTGATTTGAGAAATAAGTCTTTTTCCAGTCATTCATCTTGGCATAAAAGAAAAATTATTTCATAAATATGCTGTTGGTAAAGAGGAACATCATCTTTGGAAATGTGAACAGGTCATTCCTGCTTGAGCGCCGTCACATCTACGCCTCAAGAGCTGAGTAGTAATATCGCCTAGAGAGAGAGAGAGAGAGAGAGAGAGAGAGATTACTGTAAGTGGAGGGAAATATCAAGCAGAAAAGGAGGAGAAAGAGGGAAAGATTATCACATCCCATTCCATTCCTCGGTTGTCGGACAGCAATTAACGGCTCGGATTTCAGGCCCTTCCAAGATTCCGGCCGAAACTTCTCGTGGAGGAGAGAGAGAGAGAGAGAGAGAGAGACTGGTGGTGGCTCATCTAAGGGGCTCGCTCTCTGTTCACTGTACTGTTTCGACACTTTTCCATCTTTATATACAATTTTTATATCCGTCTGGTCGATAGGTGGAAGTCTGTCGCCACCACATCGTCCCTCACTCTTGCTCACTTTTCCCCTCAAATTCTTTCCCATCGTACGTTTCCTTTTTCTTTAGCGTCGCTTATTGGACTTCTTTTCCAGCTTTCCAATTTGCCTTCGTTCTTACTCTGCATCTTCTCCCAATTCCCTTTTATTCTCCTTTCCATTCTCCTTCCGTGAGTCTTTCCATTTTACCACACTCATTTTCACGGTAATCGCTTTCATCGCCGTTATTCTCTCTCTCTCTCTCTCTCTCTCTCTCTCTCTCTCTCTCTCTCTCTCACACACACACACACACACACACACACACACACACACACACACACACACACACACAAACGCGTTTATTTCCCTCTTCCTGCACGTCTTTATAGCGTTTTCCACATTCCCTCTCCCTTAATTTCCCTTTCCAAATTCAGATCACCTTTTCATTCTTCAGTATCTCTTTTATCCCATGAGGTCTCCGCTAAGCTGTATCAAATCGTCTCAGAGTAACCAGACTGAGGTATATAGGACATCACAGGACTAAAGGGATGCGTGGATATAGATTTCAAGACCTTTTTCAATCACCGAAGTGTATTTTTCTAGACTAAGTATAATGCGGTCTTCCTACCATGATAAATAAAAGTGGGGTCATACTAACAAACGTGCTTAATATCTTGTTACCTTCTTCCCTGTCTGGCCAGAAATCCCCTTTTGCACCCCCTCTGTATAAACCGTATTCTCGTTGGTATATAATTCCCAACACTTCTTCATCATTTATTTGCACTTTACACTGAATTATTCCTTTGTATGTCATTTATATTATATGATTATAAATATCAAGCTGTTTTAATTAGTAACGTACAATAGGGTATTAAAATGCAGCTTGCAAAATAAATCTCTGAGGAAGAGGTCTTATAAAATCTTCTAAACCAACGAACATGCAGCTGTATATCTAGTCGTCTCATCCTACCACCTTATCGTTTTACTTTATAGGCCTCAGTTCGCACCAGTCTTTCCCCTTTTCCCTTCCCACAGTTCCCACCAGGCGTGTGATTGCTGGATTAACCCCTTCAGTAGGATGATGCCTTTTACAGTCTATATTCTTGCAGCTGGAGGTTATTATATTCAGCTTAGAAGAGATCCCTCGAAGTGAGGGGCTAAGAAACCATCTCTTGTAGTCCCCTCATTGCGATAACGTCTAGTTCATTACATTTTCTGTCTTTAAACAATATGCACAACTTAAGGAAGACCTCTCGTAGACACAACTTTGAAGCGCTTTCCCTGTAATTAATCCACAAGAGTAGATCCCCTCTCTTACTGGGAATCTGAGGTAATTGCCCTTCTTGTTTGTATTTTTATCCAGCGAGTAAATACATAGATATACAGTGATTGTAATTTCTTCATTTAAGTGACTTAAAATTGCTTCACTGAGATTAAAAGTTTGATGTTTTATTGTGTGAGTACCCAAAATAAGCTTGAAAAATTAAATCAATGTTTTTAGGTCATAGCCTGCTTACATCCTCTCTTCAGTGATCAGATTAATAATTGCTTGTAGATATATGTTTGTAGTCCGTGAAAATTGAGGCAAATCATCCTTGCTAAAATAAAAGCTCTTCCATGGTATAATTTCCCAAGTATCTGGCACATGTTCTGAGATACTAAGTACAGTACGTCGCCAGTTTCCCTAATTCAGGAAATGATTCTTAAGATCTTGCATGTTCTTGAAAAGTGACTAATCTTTCATTGTATTTACCCCTATTGTGATTACCTCTACTGGCATAGTAGTCAATTTTTCCTTTCTTTTACTCCGAGATGAAGAGATTTAATAAGGATGTGACAATTTCAGGCTTCATTTCAATTTCCTCCTAAAACTCCATAATACTGCCATTTTAGAACCGGGTCACGTTTTTGTTTTACGGCCGCTCAGAGTCCCCGGCCGATATTAATGTTGCTCTGGCGTCTGGTGGCGTTAGACTCTACCTCACGACATCAATTCTCGTTTATTGCAAAATTGGAAGGTATTGCTTCTGTGTTGCACCGGGTTTTCAGAGTGCTTTATTGCCTTTCCCATACAGCGATCTCTCTCTCTCTCTCTCTCTCTCTCTCTCTCTCTCTCACACACACACACACACACACACACACACACACACACACACACACACACACACACACACACACACACACACACACACACACACACACACACACACACACACAGAGTCGAAATCGTACGTCCACCTAATACAGTCCTCTCGTGTGACATTGCTGGCTCTATCTAAAAATGACGTTTGAGGTGTTTAGTTCTGATTCCCCCATACACATTATCCTTCTCTGCTCTTTTTTTTTTTTCCCTGGCATATATTAAAATTTGAAGGAAAGAAACCCTGATTAGTATTCATTATTTTCGTTTTCCATGATAAAAAGAGACAGCATTTTGGGTGACTAGGTTGGGGGCGTGAGTGTCAGAGAAATATTACAATTGCTGTGCTGTCGTTACCCGTGCGGTGGATCGTGGTGTGGGTGCAATTTCTATATCGCAACAGGCACAGGCATGAGCAAAACTGTGGATGGTCTTGGTTGTGGCAGGTGATCATGGTCGTGGCAGGTAGTTATGGTTGTGGTAGATGGTTATGATTGTGGCAGGTAGTCATGACTGTGATGGAGGCCGCTGTGATGAAGGGTCGGGGGTTTCTTTGAGGGACTGGGGTTATTTTAAAAGGCCGAGGTTGCCCCTTAAAGCTTGCCTTGAGGGGCCGACCTGAGCCTCGACCGCCTTTGAAGTGTGAGGGAGGCTGGGGCGCTGCTGGCCATACCATTTCCGCCTAGACCTGAGGGGAGATTTTCAGTCTACTTTTTCCCCTTTTTTAGAGTGTCTCAAAGGGAAGGAGGAAATGTAGGGAATTTAAGAGGTTTCCTGGTGACTGAGTTCGTGGGTCAATATTATCACGGTTTAGTCTCAGGTTCCTGGCACATACCCATGATGTGATGTGTTTTGTTTTGCTTCTGGTTTTTCATATACTATATCCTCTGTATCATGTCGGGTATGTTTTAGTATTCATAAACACATCAGTTTGTATATTATACATCATTCATCTACAGGTATGTTTTGGTTTATGTGTCCATGTGATGTATCATCCTCCCTGTATTATTTATTTTAGTATTCATAAAGACATTCATTTGTATATTTCATTCATTTACAGATAGTTATCAATCTATAACGCTATTATTTTTTTTTTTAAACAGCTACAAGGAATTAGGGTGCAAGGTTTCAGAATATAGTTTCCGAAATAATCTACAATGCTGGGAGTTCCAAAAAACATGCAGTATTTAAGAAGCGACTGTGTTTCCTCAGTGGCATCCAAAATAAATACTAGCATATATCTCTTTAATGGCCTGGAGCAGAACAGAGGAGCGACTATTTATGGCGGCGTGAAACACTGGGTCATATATAAGTCAAGTTTGGCTGCTATTGTCCCGGCGTAAACTTTGGAAATTTATCCTGGCCGAGGCCGACTCCCTGGCCGAGTCCTCTAGCGGCCGGGATGCTGGCGGCGGTAGTTTGAATGGAGGAAGAATGCGAATGAAGGATCAGCTGAGCCTAAATAATGATAATAATAATAGTAGTATTGGTAGGAGTAATGATGATGATGGTGATCGTGATAGGCGTACAAGTGCATATAATTTCCAGTTTTACATCCCTTCATCCTGTTATGTCTGCTTTTCGTGAGTGTTTGGAAATGCGTAACCTGCATTATTGCGTAAATCAGTATCCATTTAGACTAGAAATGTGGTTAATCAGACAATCCATCGGCCGTTATATAGGTCTTAGCATTACCTATCGCATTAGATTTTCAGTGAAGGGACTCAGCGGTATTGGGTTAAGGGGCGCGGAACTTGGTATGGTTTGTATTGCGTTGTTAAATCAGGATTAGCGAAGAGAGAGAGAGAGAGAGAGAGAGAGAGAGAGAGAGAGAGAGAGAATGTACCTCATCTCTGCATTCAAAAAAAGAAAAGTTCAGTATTACAGAAAGAAAAAAAATCCTTGATTGAATACGCGTATGCACTTAATCTTCTCGTCAAACTCTTGCATCCACTTAAGTGTCTTTCATCTAGCTTTTAACATCGAGCTCAAATTGAAACTAGAGTCATTGTTTAGCTGTCACATTATTCAAATCATAAATGACATAACAGCATTCCCAGTGTCTCGGTTACAAAAATGTACAAAGATATTTTTAATTAAGATCAGGACAAGCTTCAGCCCTCTCCGAAATCATGGAATAAGTGGCAAAATTTTCCCGAGAAGAGGTTATTCAGCTGCTTGAGACCGAGCCAAGAGGATGGAAGGAGTGATCAAATTTCATGGTGCAGCGGCGAAGTACCTGAGTCAGCCAACCCTCATGCGGATAAGACGCTGCCCTCAGCCTCTCCCTTCGCCTAACTTTCCTCTTCACCCTGTCTTCTCCCCTTCACCCTCCCTTCTCATCTCCCGTTCACCCTGTCCCTTTTCATACCCACATCCTTTCTCCTTCTCCTCCTCCTCCTGATCCTCGCTCGTCCTTTACCCTCACCCTCTCAGTTACCATTTCCCTTCACACCCCACACTTCTCACCCTCACCCCCTCTCTGCTCTTACCTTGGTCGTTTCTCCAATCTTTTCCGTTCTCTTTACCATCAGTCTCCTACCCCAGCATCGGCATACATGTATTACAGAAATAACTTCTTCCTGGTGAGCCTTGCATTTGATTGGGTTAAGAACTTTACGAGGCAGTATTACACATTCTGAAATACTAACATTCCAAACATCACCGCTACTTGGCTCCTTCCTGAATCTTCTCCAAAATCATCAGGTCTATTTTTGTCGTTTATTATTGTGACTAGAAACGTCTTGGCAGTGCTCAGTATTCCTTTGATTGCCATCCAGCTCTGAAGAAACGTAGTTGAATTTTTCCTACTATGAAAACAAACGATTTGTGCTGTTAAAAAAGATGTGAATTATGGTTGGTGCACTGGAAGATTTTTGGTGGTAGCTCTTGTTGTTTTACTTCATTTCTCAAGCGTAATATCTGATTGCTGTGTGTGTGTGTGTGTGTGTGTGTGTGTGTGTGTGTGTGTGTGTGTGTGTGTGTGTGTGTGCGCTTGGGGTGGTGGTAGGACAGGGTAGACATGGTGGGGGTGTGGAAGGGGTATGTCTAGCACCACCTGATGCGACCATTTGTCTCTCGGCCTGCCACAGCGGACTGTAATTGGCGAGGATGCTGGCTTAATGTGTTCCCAACTGGTATCACCCATTTCTTGCAGCTATTCTGACCCCGTAAATTTGCGAGGAAATTTGAATTCTTGACAGAGAAAATAAGGTGTGTGTGTGTGTGTGTGTGTGTGTGTGTGTGTATTTTACAAAAACTGATTTTCAACGGGCCAAACTAAGCCTTTACTCTATATTCAAAACGTTTCATCTCGCCGCTCATCCTATGCCTCATGTCCCTAAAAACTGACGGTTGCAGAATCGCTTATACAAGGAATAGAATATCAGTGGACAGAACTGTAGCTCTCCAAAAGCACATAAAAAAATATCGAATGAATGCGTCAAACGATATTTTAAAACAATTGACGGGAACTGTATTTCAATCGGATTTTCTTTTTTACATCACACGGGCGTAACGAACAACTGAGAGTGAGGATTTAGTGTTAGTTATTTACAAAGATGAGTTGTTTTGTGATGGTGGTGGTGATGATGATGATTTTGGCGTGTGGTAAGACGGGATTTGTAATTGTTGGAGACCTTAGTATACTGTATATGTTTAGATAACTTCATTTCTTGCAATGGTTCATTTTTACTTTAGCTCTACGGAATTAACCCAGTATCATGATCACCACCCTGCTGACCTCTTCTGCACCTCTCCTCCCCTGTACCTTCCCTGCATCTCATCTCACTTGCCCCACACCTCACCTCCTCTGCACCTGACCCCTGCATTTCAGCTCCCTACACCTCACTTCCCTTACACGTCACCTAAACAGATCTTCCCCTTCACTTCACCTCACCTGCATCTCATCGCCTCTTCGCCACACCGTGACACTGGCTGTGGCGTCAGATCTTCGACTTCTGATTGGCCACGCTGCTGTATGTGTGAATGTGTGAGTGATTGAGTTTGACGCTTGTTGGGTGTTCTGTTGGTCCACTGAGCGTGTGATGGACTGTTGCTTCGGTTAGAAAGCGAATTTAGCCTGTATTAATTTTGTGATATGACGCTTGTAACTGGTACAGCGATTAGAAGCGATAACACGCAATCCCATAATAATCATTTCGAGGTACGGTATAGTGATCCAGGGCTAGGCTGTTGTTGTCTTGAATACTTAGGGCAGAACTCCAACCTACGACCTTTTCAAGATCAAATAACCTCTAGCCGTCTCTCAGGGATTCGAAGGTACACAACTGCCCTTCACTCCAGCTGGCCTCCACGGTCACTAAACATAATCACCCTGCCGTATATAGGTAAAGGGAATCTGCTCCTCTCTTTAAAACATAAATATCAGCGCTTCAGTATCATGCCACTTACTGCTTGATGGTGGTGGGTAATAACTCTTTAGCACACGGAGAGCTTTCCAAATAGACGCTTAGTAGTGGTTTAAAGTAACATGTGATGTTCTTTTGTCTACAAGTGTTGATTGGAGGTCGATCATATACTCGTATAATCATTTGCTGACCATCTACCCTTAAATGCTTTGGCTTACTGTAGCCTACATTGCAGCGCTTTCACTTTGAAGAGAGCAATATCTGTCCGATTATTATCGATTTTACCGCAAACACCAAAGCTATCATCAGTTTACTACACTTCTCACCACGCCTGTGCTCAGTTACTTTCACGTTTTATTAGGTGAATCTTGGTAATAATGAGTGGCTCCTTTTAATGCTTGATTTTTCCTCGAGTAAAACAAAACGTGATCAAAACAGCGAGATATAGGACTTAGGTAAAAGCTATCCTCATGGACGCAGCACACACTTTCTCTTTGAAGTCACCGTCTTTCTGTCCCAGCGAGTTAATAAATCTCAGACCTGGGACTTCTCAGAGCCCTACAAGTGTCGATAAAGTCCACCTGGCTCTCCTGACTCTCCTTCCAGTGTTAAACGACCCAGTATTTCCGGCAGAGTGGCTATAGTTCACCAGCGGATCCACCAACCTGTGAATACTTCTAAATGCTCGTCGGTAACACATCCAGTTTACCTCCGTACATCACAGGAAGACTATTCGCTGAAGATAGAGTGCGAATAGGCAGTATATCTATCCATTCGTTATTCAGTCTTCCAAACTATGCACTCCACCAAGAGTACAGTAAAGCACTAATTTAAAGTAAGGTTGGATTAAGAGTAAGGGTAAAGTAAGGTAAAGTAAGCATAAAAAAAAGTATTATTTGATGTTCTAGTAGGCATAAAGATAACATTAATATTCTGGTACGCAGACTGAGAATCAAAACACAGTATGACGATGTAAACAGAGGCGGCGAGGAGAAGCTCTGACATGAATATTGTAGCAGTGATCAATACATTATCTTGAGGCACCTCCTTCCAGCCCGCCACCACACCTCACACATCTCTCTCTCTCTCTCTCTCTCTCTCTCTCTCTCTCTCTATCTATCTATCTCCATCGTTATTATTTTCACATCTGAACATTTTTTCAGTTATTTACATCCTTCATTCTCTCAGTCCTCAACTTCACGCTTCTTCTCACCTTCAGAATTCAGTATTATTACCTTGCACCCTCAACACCTCGCGAACTATCACACTCAACATCATGCTCTCTCGCACCCTTGAATTAGTAGTCATTACCAAGCATTCTCACACCCTGTTGCTCCCCCACTTAACATGCACACTCAAATTCATTACCATACACGCATTCTCACACTGGGCACTTCACTCATATTTTCTGACCCTCACATAACCACTTCATTTCTTCATTTCTTATGCGTATGGACTCGTTAACTGAAGTCGGAATCGGACATTTATAACAATGAGAAAAAAGGTTCTGGTAGGTGCGGACGTCCACCGTACACTCATCTGATGTGGTGCAGGATTCCGGTGATTCAGCACTGAGTTACAAACCAAATGATTTCCTGTAAACCAAGAAACTATTTACTACGTTAGCTGGTAGACATGTACCCATATGACGCCTCTTGGTTCAGTGGGTTATAGAGTTGCAACCAAATTGAGCTTGTAAGAGTATATCCGTGGAGTGATTGTAGTGTATTGTTTACATTACAGTATACCGCTCCTGAGCCATTGAAGCTGGTCACCCTTGCCTTGATTGTCGAGACTTAGTAACTTCGTCCTGGCCTTATTCTCTTGATAAGGGAAAAAAATTGGATGACGACTAGGAAGAGGGTGAAGATGATAATGCCTGGAGGGATGATAATCGAACAGTGGTTATGAAATGGAATAACTGTGTACAGTATCGTGAATTGTGGAATAATTCAAAGCTGAGTAAGTAACTAGTATAAACGCCAGTAATATTACACCTAGAGTATTACCAGCACCACACCTCATCACCGTCATCCATTCTACCAGACACCTGCATATAACCACCCCATAATTTCCTAAATGTGGTGGGAACGTACCCAAACGGCTTTGTAATATAATTGTGGTAGCTGTGTGAAATATAACCAACAATTTGTCTCCCTATCTCCAGTCATTAAGAATCATATGCTGAGCTTTAGAAAAAAAAATAGTCTCTTGTGTTGATGAAAAATTAAACAGAATGTATTTTACATGACCTGCTTGAAACTGGGAACGATGATTTGTAAATAATAAAAGGAGAGTTCCTTTTAAATGTGGTACTGGGGAACAAAACAATGTGTTAGAACAGGGTAAGCAAAAAAAAAAAAAGAAGCACAGGACGGTAAACCTAAAAGCAAATATCGCAGAGTTGAAAGCGAACTGTCGTGTATTTTTTGCCCGATTTTGCAATTTAGATTTTATGCAAAATAAAGCACGAATCAAGCTGTCAGTCGGACCCTGACATTGGCCCAGAGGTGCTATACCACATTTTACGACCGGGCAGCTGAACCAGACCAACACCATAACCAGGGTACTACCTCCCTTCTCTCCTCTCTTCCTGCTTTCCTATCCTTGTCTTTGACCCATAGAATAGTTATGTAAGTTATAACCTCTCCTGTAACAAACAGTCACGAAAGAAGCAGTAAGTCTGTTATTGTTTGCTGTCCTCTGTACTCCCTTTGTACTCCCCTCTTTGTACTCAGTCGCCTCCATCAGTCAGCGTTGACGACCCTCGACGGCCCTCGCATGCATAGGGATCAGTCAGAGTACTTTTACTCCCGCCGACCTGGGATAGCATTTATAAGCGTTCCTAATTCATTTTACAATAAATATTTTTCCCTAACAGTTAACTGTCGTCACAGATCGCTTTGTTTTCCCTTAGTCTGTCATGTTAGTATTCAATCTGATTTTATGGTGAAGTGTTTGGTAGCTGTAAAAATGAAAGCAGACCTTTATATAAGCATTTTTTTTCCACGACTTAAACTAAGGAGAGTTTATATATCGTACTCAGATTCTCCCACTTGCGATCTGTATGTGTTAAGCATTGCACCACCGACTCCCCCAAGCAACAGTAAGGACGTAGAGAAACAGTTTTGTTTCTTTCTATCCCTAGGAAAAAATATATTTCTTTAAGCTGAAAAAATCCCAATGTTAAGAGCAGCAGACAGGCACCAAAACGAGGCGCCTTCCCAAGAGCTAAACGAGGAACAAAATCTCGTCATTACAACGGGATTAAGGTCGTTCTCTACCAAGCTCAGAGTCAGACAGGAAAGTATTTTGCTCTAAGCCTTTACTGGAGGTGTAGTCCTTCCCTCCAAAAATAAACGCACACACACACACACACACACACACACACACACACACACACACACACACACACACACACACACACACACACACACACACACACACACACACACACACACACACACACACACATTTTTTTCGTCAGCTTAAAAGAAATGAAATCCCTTCGGCGCTTAGCGAGATTTCGGACCCTCAGTTTTCCCTTTTACATTTTAAGCTTTTACTTTTTTTTTTAGGTGATTTTTGTCTAAATTCAGGTTATTTACAATTCTGCAGATCGCTCCCTTGAAGCACTGCATTTTTATCATTAACATAGTCATTTAAGAGAAATATGTTGGACTGGAAGGGCGAGTGGAATAAAAAGAAGAGAGAAGCCCTAGACAGGAGTGACAAGAGCTAAAATGGATAGGCTGGGCTGAGTGGAATGAGCATAGCTGATAAGATAAGGAAAAGGAGGAAGTGGAGAATGCAGGCAACTGGGAGTGGCATTTGACAGACTGTAGGTCAGTCACTTTAACTCTGCGGAGATTTTCTTACTTATTTAAATTAGTCTCCGTAGCTCAGTGGCAGACAATACTGTGGCTATGTCCTTTCCATAACACTTCTTCATGACTAGCACCATATTCTTCTGTTAATCTCTAGTCACAGCTTAGCATTCAATATGGAGAGGGGCCATTTTTACGTCTAAAGTGAACAGAGGATAGATGACAAGAAGCTATGGGCAAGATGAGGAAAGACAGTCAGCTAGGATACTATGTTACATGAAACACTCTTCTATAAGTTGAAAGGAATAAGGTCGAGTTTAAGATGGTAAGTAATAACGTATGAAAAACACGGGTAGGCAGACGTGGAAGACGTAAAGATGATCAGAGTCTAAACGAGAGCTGATGTCTGGTGAAGAGTATACGCTGTTCAGATAATCTGTCAGGGTGAAATTTTGCTCATGTATTCCATAACCTCAGAATTGTAAATGAATGATCGACTGGGACTGCGCTTGCTATTACCTTTACATATTTTCCCGCAGCGTCAACACATCGGCATAAAGTGGGTAGCTGACGGGCCATGTCGTTTTATAGAGGGTGGTCCGTATATTGCTCTGTCTTTTGTGTTGCGGGTTCGGATCTATTTGCTTGTGTGAGGAGCGTGGAAATATTGGCTGTTTCAAGAAAATATTAATCAGCCATGCACTAATTGTTCTTTATAAAGTGAGCACTGTAAAGAGTGAAAAGAGTTATGTGAAGTAGAGAATAATGCAGGATAGACGTAGGTAACGCTGACTGAGCCATTCTCGCAAAACATGAGAATTGGGATGCGTAATAAATGGACCACGGTGTTTTTATTCATTCTGTCTGTTCTCCCAGCGGCACCAGGCTAGCCAAAATGAACTAGAGTGGAAATCTGGAGCGGCTGTCATGGGCCCAGCTGCTGAGGGTCCGGGATGATTTTTTCCTTTCCTTTCCTTTCCCTTTTTTTTTTTTTTTTTTTTTTTTTTTTTTTTTTTCCGCCTAGGGATTATGACAAGGAAAGTAACCTGACTTTCCCCAAAAATACGACTAACAACAGAAACCAGTTTTCCCTGCGAAAAGGCTCACAGCAGTCAGTTTCTAGAAATTCGTATTCGTTCAAACCGTGATTATTGTATTAGCAAGTGTTAACGTTAATTTTTGTGACTTAGACTTTTGTTTCTCTAAATATTTTTTTTTTCGCTGGACTTTTGCAAAGAAATGAAGTAATTGAAGTGAAATTTCCTTTACAAAAGTTATTTACTAAACATAGTAGCCTCACAGTCTCTAGGTTTGACGGTAAACGTTCCTCTTCCCATTGCTCAGGGAAAATAACAACTACCGTAGCCAGGAGAAATAGGGAACATCTTCGTTGTAGTGAAGTGGTCCACAGCCACTGCCAACAAGCAACGTTTGACAGTGAGGTGTAGGGGGGAGGGGGAGATCTGGCCATTGGCAGAATAAGAAAGTACTATGGTTCTACCTACTTTCCGTAGAACTTCTGCTTGACGAACATCATATCCTAGTACTGCATTGTCTCTTGCTGTAACTGAACATACAAGAAAGAAAGAGGGAAATTTTGTACCAAGTTAAATTAAAAAGGAACTGTGGGGGGGAGGAGGTCCCGACGAGAGATGCCATCCTGCCTGACTGACTCGTAATCTGCGTTTGTCATCGACCGGCCCCACACCCAGCCAACATTGTGATTCTAACAGCTGTTTTATCAGTAAAGATAAATTTGATAAAATTTACAGAGCAAAACTGAGAAAAAGTTACGATGCCCATTATGCTAGTTTTGAAGAGGCAAGTCAGTGGGTACCTGCCGAGGTCTGCTTTGAATGTAGTGATGTTGCTGGTGATGCAGAAGGTCCTGCAAATGGCTGCCGTGTGCATCGCCCTCGCAGTCATGGTCTTCTGGTATTGCCTGTGCAGCTACATGCACAGCCTCGGTGGTGTGTGGCCCACCTGCCATCACCACCACCGCACCCTCACCTGTTCCCGGTGCCTGGAGCTACACACCCTGCAACCTCAGACCTTGGTGAGCGCCAGGTTGTCGCCGCTGAGCCCCGTAGGTCTTGAGGAGATGGCCAGGGTCTGGTAGAGGCGCGACACTCGCATGCTTTCTTAGCAGGAGGCAAGAACCCTCGAGGAGCTGAGGGTCACAGGGTGCTTGGTGGTTGAGGGGCAACTACTTAGGCCGCAGTTAACCGCGCGGCACCAGCTCGGATCTGGTGCGTACGGTAGCGTGTATGCCGTTACGTTGACGGATGTGCCGTTTCCTGTGTGCATGAAGGTAATGCATGAGCCTCGTGCGATGCAAAAGACGGTACGGGAGGCAAAGGCTCTGTTGCTGGCGAGGAATGTGAAAGGGGTTCCGCGTCTGGTGGCCGCCAGCATCATCCCGCCCGCTGTGTTGATGACCCGTCACGGCAGTACGACCCTGTGGTCGTTGTTGCGGCGCTACAGGATGAGTGAGTCGGTGTTGCTGCGGGTCGTACACTCCCTGGCCGGCATTCTGGTCTCAATGCACAGGCACAGTCTTTGCCACAATGACTTGAAGCCGAACAACGTGATGGTAGAGGGGTACACCGCAGACTCGCTAACCGTAACTTTGGTGGACCTGGGCCTCCTCTCCCTTCACGGGGAGTACCCCTTCGGCACCCGCCGGCGTTCCATATGGAAGTCCTTCTATGCGCCGGAGTTAATGCAGGCAAAGAGCCCCTGCTCGGAGGCCACGGACATGTATGGTTTCGGTTTCATATTACGCGAGCTGTTGCCCCGCCTGCGTGTCACACGTTGGCAAGTCAAGTACATTGCCACCGTCGCCATGGGAGCACCCGAATACCGGCCAACTTTCCTGGAAGTCAGGGCTGATATCAGGGCCATCGCCAAGACACTGCCCGACACCTGGGCCTCAGACCTCTCGCCCCTTTAATCCTTGGTTCTCCAGTTCTTAATTCATCAGCCTTTATGGCACATTACTACCCGCCACTTCAGGCCACTC
This sequence comes from Coenobita brevimanus, assembly GCF_032717465.1. Classification (NCBI taxonomy): domain Eukaryota; kingdom Metazoa; phylum Arthropoda; class Malacostraca; order Decapoda; family Coenobitidae; genus Coenobita; species Coenobita brevimanus. Next base: position 30,339,311 of record NC_137042.1, read on the forward strand.
CTTTGCATTTAAAAGCTACGTAACATGGCGACGGGCACTCCCACTTCTATAGACTAATTGTGGAGATAATGAGGGTGTAGCAACTTGGGCATGTAACAGGTGAATACGGTCTCCCTAATTTAGGGATCAGTGGTAGAACACATCAGCTGACGAGGCAGATTTTCTAAAATTCCTTCCTTACTACATACCCTTATTTTAGTGTGATCTGGCCCAAAACTGCCATTTCTCCATCTTGATTGCTGAGTTGTAACAGGAGATTAATACTCGAATATGAAGCTTGTCACGAAGTCTTACTCTGCCACTGAGGTATTTTAAATAATATGATGTGCGCAGACATGGGCTCTGGAAAAAAAATCTGCCGATCACTATTTGAGAAAGATGGGGTGGGGGGAAGGGACTTTGTAACCGGCAGGGCAAAGGGGCAGAGGTCTTACTGGGAGACTTCCCTCGTGAAATTATACTGTAAAAGAACAGAAACTCGGTCCAAGTTGAGACTCGAAGAGTCTCGTATCAGGTGAAAAAATCGTCTGAAGGTAGCAGGACTAAAAAGTACGTCATCGGATTGAAGTAGTTAAGAAGTTATAGGGGAAAGCTTCATGCACTTTTACATGAATGCGCCACAAGTATTAGTTTTGTGTGTTCCTTTATGTGTTGCACTTCTCTGTGTATTCCTTGTATACTTGTGCTTTATGTGTTCGTGTTTATTAGGCGTCTTGTGGAAGCTTCATCCTTTGTATGGAAGCCTCAGGTACACGACGCAAAACAAAATGAACCATCAACTAGTGCAACTCCATGATATACCAAGCAGTACGGGGCGATTTATGGCCTTTCACGTCCGTGGTGGAATATCGGCTGCTTCACACCTATATTACAACGGGCGCTAAAAAGAGACTTCGGTATGTGTATGCATCTCTCGTAGTTATGACAAGCAGGTGATGGAACGGCCCTGCAGAGCGGTATTGGATGAGACCTAATAAACGAAACCACACACACACACACACACACACGACTAATGACATGCACACATTGGCATGGTCACTCACACACCAAAGGGAGGTGAGAACAGTGCTAGACGGGAAAATATATTGGGTGACAGTGCTTGAGACTTATACACGGTAGCAGTACGTAACATTCTTTCGCCTTGTTATAAATCATTGTTAATATTTAACCCCTGTGCTGAAAAGGGACGCCTTCATGTGGTGACGCCGATATAATCAGGTGGCTTCACCGCCTGGTCATACAAACGTCCCTCAACTCCCTTCCCATCCCCCAAAAGAAGAATGTTGGACTGCAAAAGGAGGGCAGCTTCAACCTGCAGTCCACTGGGCTAAGATTTAGATGATCCTGGAGCTGCAGCTACTGTTATTGATGTTTGACCCTCAGACAGCTCTACGGGCTTTTGCAACATCGGTATGAGTATTGCGACTAGTGGATCTTACTGCCGGCAACAAGAATAGCAAAAACCTTCAGTTGCTATAATCTCCATGATAAAAACGATTATGTAAACTGTATGAAGTATAAATGTTAACTGTATGAAGTACCGCGGTAAGAAACATAGATTGCCCTTGAGACGGGAGACAGTCTCCCACATGGCGTATGTTTTTCACTCCATTTTCTCTGACTTTGAGCCATGTCATTAGAATTTGACGTAGATATGGTCAACCCCTTGCAGCTTAAAAAATAGAATTGTGGGCCAAAGCTTTTAAAAGATAGAGCCCAAACAGAAGAACAGGTAGACACAGACAGACGCGACCAGTAACGTAAGCTATCCTCTGTGCAATTGGTAAATGTATTTGATGTTAGAAATGTAAGCCTGTGATGCTGTGGGTGTCATTAGCAGCCCTATGGGAGCAATTACACGCTCTGCCTCACGCGACAGCTGGCCCTGTAACTAATGATTGTCAGTTTTATTAAACGCTGAATTTGGCAGCAATTAAGCAGATGAATCATGTCCGTGCCGTTATATATGGGCCTAAAATATCCAGAATTCGGTGTACCACATTCGTTTTAATAAATTAATCGAAAAATTATAGCTCAAGCATACTGTTCGTGTAGTACGCCACTGTTATGCATGAAACCTGCTATTAATATTTCGTCAGTTATCGCTACTTATCCTTGCGTATATAGTGTATATACACATAAAAAAAATCAACAATGATATTGACAGATCAGGTGATAAGCCGAAACAAGATTCTGGGATTTGACAAGAAGAGTGTGTGGTAATCGTCAATTACGGATATTATATAATGGAAAACATCATATTTCCTGGGCAATAATGGAGTTTCAATGTTTTATTCTCTGTTGTCATGATTAGGTTGTCATGGTTACTTAGTACTTGGTAATGTTTGGGAGCAAAGTTGTCTGGAATAGGACACTTGTGATATCTCTGTCCACACTAACTTAGCCTCAGATTGTTGTTTGTCCGTCTTGAATGCTGAGCTGTCACAGGAGATTAATACAAGAAAATAGTGGTAGTCACGAAGAAGAGGTAGAGAAACGATACAGAACCTCAGTATTGTCTTTTTTCTGCTGGCTATAACAAGTTACTGATACAAGAATATGGTGTTGGTTCCGAAGAATTGGTGTGGGAAGGATGTATTGCTGTAGTGTTCCCATACTCCGCCACTGAACGGCGGGTAATGCTGTAGGTTGCAAAAAGACAAAAATTTCCGCCATGTTAATTGAACGAAATGTAGCTTGTGATGACAGAGCAACGAACAAAGCTTACTTTTGTCCACGTTCCCAAGAGGCAGGGATGGGAATGTATACTGATACTCAGGCTATTCTCAGCTGCCAAAAATCGTCCAGAGTTAGCTGAAATAGAACACTAGAGCTTCTTTGAGCATGAGAGGATTTACAGTACCGTTATAAAACTTCTCAGTCTCCTGTGACTAACTTTCCGCGAAATAAAATACAGTAGTCTGACGTGAACTGGAACTGAATACCAGAGTTAACCCGACACTGAGAGTTGAATTCGTACAGCAAAAGTTTTCTATGACAGCCAATTTCCCTCCTACCATCCCAATTTCTCTTCCTTTTGACTGTTCAAATTAAATCGTAGTACCAGTATAGTTATTTTTTTATTTATTTTTTTTTTAACGAGAAAATTTTTCGATAAGAGTATGTCAGAAAAAAAAATCCTTTCATTTTATTAGGTAACATTCTCTCTTCTACATGCTTCAGTACTTTGCAAGTATTATGGGTTTATTTAATATATATCCATAAAGTTAATATGTGATCTAACACTTCTATACAATGCCGGCACAAACTGTGTCTTCTGTTTCTCGTAGAGTGAACGATGTTGAAGTGCAAAGTTGGAATAATCCAGCTGGTTCTTCCATATCTCAGAGCCATTCACAGCTGAAGCATAGTTCGAATCGACGGGTCGGCGAATCACGTGCAGGAATCTCAACAGCGAGCTGCCGCGTCATGTGCAAAAGTGACGAACTAACAACCCCCCAATTCTATAATTTGTTGGCATCCCCGGGTTGTTTTTTATTTTCATTTTTATTATTTTTACAATATCCTCTAGTGATTATGCTAACTTATGCTAGCGCCTCCATCACCGTAGCCCTGCATCCCATTATGTGTAGGATTCCGAGACAGAATCGTGGAATACGTTAAAACAGAATTTTCAGAGCGTTTAGCAGTAATGGGCGATGTTACCACCACTCATCCTTCAAGCCGTAGATATTCTTAGCTTCGACTCACAACTGAAATTCTCCACACTAAAATGATTCACCTGATCAAGTCCCTCCAGTGACCCGTGTAGAGTACAGCCTTTCCTTCGACGTAATGTAAAAATAAGTACAGATATAAATAAAATGTTCATGGGGAAAACCCAGAGTAAGGGAGATGAGGGTGTTTATGTAGAGTGGTGAGGAAGTGAGGACGTGAAAGAGCCCAGCACGGAACAGGTGGGTAAAAGAGGTGCCCTGGGGAGACGTGTGAGGGCTCCTTCTGGGAGGACTATTTACAGAAGGCAAGAGAGAGGGGTGCAGAGAATGGGATGAGCTGAGAGGATAAAAAGAGGGAAGAAGAAGGCCAGATGAAGGAAGATGAGAAGCACACATGTTACGGAGAAGAGTATCATTTTCCTCCCAGTGCATAGACGAATTTGAAAGAACGCTTATAAGTAGTTTGAATGTTATAAAATATGCATAATGAATAATGAGAAGAATGGTGACAGAACGTTTCTGGTTACCGCAGATGAGTTGAGAATGAAATGTTACTTATCATTAACATGTAATTAAAAAGCGATAATAACTAAATTGCAAAAATTAGTGAGAAAAAAATTGTGAGAGGAGGGGGATATCGAAACTATTATACTCTCAGTGGGATGGGGTGAGGGACAGAGGTGGTGAAAGGTAGTGCAACAAACGGAGCGAAGCTTTAGTAAAGGGTTGAGAGGAGGAAAGTTTGGACGTGAATAGAAAGCGATTTAGATTCGATTTAAGAAATCTGAGGGAGATGAAAACGGGGACGAGAGAGAGAGAGAGAGAGAGAGAGAAGATGAAGATGATGATGATGATGATAACTTGCGACAGCAGAGAGAGGAGAAATATGGGACTGTCTTCTGAAAGAACGCATGAAAATATCGCACAAAAAATAGGAAAAACAGAAATACTGAATGCAGATGATCTTATAATATTTTAACTCACGAAACTTTTTCATTGTCTTTTTTTATAGCTAATACAAACATTTTAGAAAATGCAACTTTTACAGTATAAATATTTTTCTCCTTTCCTGGGTCTTCATGTTTCTCTAATATACGCCATAACAGCCATTTGAACAGCGCCATGTGAGAGTCATAAGTCGGAAGCCTTGTAAAATATTTGAGAATAGATATCTTATACCCGGATGCTGTGATGACATGGAGGAGTATTATCTCAAATTCTCAAGAGGAAATATTAACTTATGAAAAAAGTAAATTGTTTCTGCGAGTACCAGCGATCAAGTATAATAAAAGAAATAGTAAAATTGAAAAAAAGCAATAAGGGAATATACAGAAAGGAACAAAATAAATAAAGGAGAAATTGACCAGGAACTTGTGGAAATGAAGAGAAATTCCCCAGCCACTGCCAGATCAAATTACGACCAAAAAGACTCCCATTTTACAGGATGAGAAGCGAGATGAAAGGCGAGACTGATTAGCGAAGAATGGAAAAATGATAGCGTGAAAAAACGATTATACCAACTCATGAAGGTCAGATTGTGCCGCTGGGAGGAGACCGATAATTAGGCACGAACAATGAGAGTATAAAGAACAATGGGAATGATTAAAAGTACATTCCTTGAAGTAACATTAGGGATGAAGAAAACATATGAAATACTTGGAACAAATGCTTGAGAGAGAGAGGGGGGGGGGAGGGCAGGGGAAGTAGAGGATGGGTAGGAAGAATTTGAAAGGTCGAAAAAGGAAATGGTTTTATTCAATTCCGAGGACCTCAAGAAGTTAAAGGTTTTATGAAGGCTGTACTTAACCCCACCAGTTTGAAAAGTCTCCCCAAAACTGAACAGAAGCGTTTAAAGACTAAGGAAGAAAGACCTCCTCGTGGTGAAGGGATTAAGGAGAAGACACGATCCAAGGAGGAGGAGCAGGAGGAGGAGACAAGAAAGACAACATGAAAGGAGGGAAAACTAAGACGGAGAGACAGGAGGAAAGGCTTATCACGTCCCTCCATTTCCCGCGTTGTCAGACAGCAATTATCGGGTCGGATTTCTGGACTCGGAGGCTCCTGGTTAAATGTTTCTCGTTGTGGTCAAAGCCAGCTCAGGTCTTCGTGGCTTGGTCGGTGGAGAAATTGTGCAACTTAATAATACAGTTCTACAGATACACACATGTAGAATACCTTTGCAGCACCCATTATCGCCCCTTCTATTTTACTTGTCGATATTTATGAAGCATAGTTACTGTGGAGAGTTGATGTTATGCTTATTAAAATTGATAAAGTTTAGCTATTGTTGTGTGTGTGTTTTTTTTTTATTACATTACACAGCAGCATAATGATGTGAAGGAGACAAGCGAACAGAGGGCGAGTTAGTGTGGAGTATCAAAATCAATTATGAACAGATTCATAGAGGAGGAATGTTATTTTTTGTTCATTTAAGGACGAACAGGCAAGATCCTATACCAGAGAGCATGAACAGCTATTATTTGAATGATGAGAGACGCAGTTCATTATGAATATCCGTCACGCGAAATATTAAAAAGCCTAAAGTCATGGTACTACTATTTTTCCACGTCATGCCTTTACTACGACTGATATTTTGTTTTATTCTCACCACCTACAGATTACTTTTATCTTGGGAAGGACATCTTGAAATGAAGGGGATTTCCATTTCTTCTCTGCTCCTTTAACTCTATACCTTTTCCGTCTCTCCCCCTATTGACTCACTTCCTCCCTCCTCTTTCCTTCCCTCCTACTCCCGGTTTCCTCCTCTCCTTCCTTCATCCTCTCCTAGCTTCCTTCCTTCCTTCCTCCTCTCCTCCCTTCCTCCTTTTCTTCCTTCCTCCCTCCTCTCCCACGTTCCCTCTCCTTCCTTCTCTCCTACCTTTTCTCCCTTTTCTTCCTCCTGTCCTTCCTTCCTCCTCTCCTTCCTTACTCCTCTCCTTCCTCCAGCTCACTTTCCCTCCTTTTGCCTTTCTCCTTTATTTCTTTCCTTGCCTAACTCTGTCTACATCCTCAACTTCTTAACGTTATTCTTCCCTTCTTCTCTTCGTCCTTCCCGCTTCTCCTTCCTTTCTCCCCTCCTGCTCTGCCTCTTTCTCCTCTCCTTTTCTCTTCCTTTGTTTCGGTTCCCCTGCTTTCCTCCTCTCCTTTTCTCATCCTCGCCCCATCTCCGGCTTTCCTCCTTTCCCTCCCTTCTTCCCTTCTCCACTCCTTACCTCTTCCTATCTTCTTTCTTTCCTTTCCTATTCCTCCTTCCTCTCCTATCCTTCTCCTACCCTAGTTCCTTCCTTCTCCCCTCTCCCCACCCCCGCCAGAGGCCCACCAGGCGTGTGATTACAGGTTTAAGGCGCGACCGCTCAGTAAACACCCCGCTGAAGGAGGCACCCGATCCCACTGGTGTTGTATGGTATATTATTTTGATCACTATTTTATTCCTCATTACTTGGGGGTTAAAGTTTTTTCTTGAGTCTTCCAATCAGATGTCGTATTTTTTTATTTTTCCTTTATTTATTTTTTCGCATCCTGATGGTTTTATTCAACATTAATAATTTCAGCCCGATGATGCAATTTCTGTTTTCTGTTTGCGACCATTAGGCTATTTTCATTTCGTGTAGGACGGACCCTATAATAATGAAAGAGGTTAATGAAGAAGGTTATATCGTGACTCCATCATTTCGAAGAGTCATTCCTCGTAAGCTGTTCAAAAACCGTCAGACAGCGACAGAAAATAAATAATGACTGATTTATAGGGCTTCGATTCACACACACACACACACACACACACACACACACACACACACACACACACACACACACACACACACACAAGATCGTATTCCCTCTCGTACCTGTGATTTATTTTTGACAGGACAGACGAGGACGGTACAAAATACCTCACGTCTCTTCTTCTTCCTGCGTGAAGCAGGTCTCAGTTACGGTCTCTGTTACACAACCATAGGAAGTAGAATTTCACCATGTGTACAATATACCATATCGAGAAGATGGAAAATGAGAGACTGACTAGAAGAGTGAGTGAGTGAAGTGGAGAGGGAGAGGGGGAGCTGAGAGACCGAGAATGAAGTGGGGGAATAGAGTGGAAAGACATATGAGAGAGAGGGGTGTGAGTTGGAATAAGGGCAGCCAACTGGTAGGGGACAGGGCGACATGGAAGTAATCTGTTTGTGGCCACCCCTTGCGAGATTAAGGCGTCTGGCTTTTGATAGATAGACAGATAAATAGATAGAGATAAGTGGATCGATAGATAGACAGATAGATGATAGAGGCAGACAGATGGATAGTACAGTATAGGTTCAAAACAGTGGTGGGAAAAGCTGGCGTGTGAGCGGCCTGGGACCTAAACTTGCACCTGACCTAATCGACTGTCAGGTGAGGCGGCCTGCTGGAGCGTGAGGTGCCACTTGATCAGGCTGAAAGGCACTCGGTCGGGCATCAGAACAACCAGAAATAGAAGCTGTTCGGGTGGGAGGGAGAGCGGTTGAGGGAACAGCGACAAAGAGGCTGGGACAAATTTAACCTGTTCAGTCTAATGGCGTTTTTTGGTGTTTTCCCCGCAACGTCCTGGCGATTTTGCTCGAGCTAAGAATGCCTCTCATGCTGGAAGAATTAGTGAAGGCTGCGGCTAACCCCTCCAGCTAGAAAAGTCTATCTCAGGCTGCTTAAAACTACCTGGAGATAGCAAAGTGATAGGAAAATTACATCGTCGAGCGGAGGAGAGTAAACAAGAGAAAATTGTACCCTTTATCGTCTTTTTTTTTTCTTTTTTTACTGTGCTCGTATAAAGGCCGGCTAGTCCCACGGGCAGGCATCCACAGACAAATCAGCCACAGAACACAGGGTTACAAATACACTGACCACGTATCCACGAGCAGTTTGAGATTTAGTACACAAGTAAACGCAGATCTTGAGTATGTGTTTTCATTGACGCTTACACTGGTGAGCAGAGATGTGACTTCCAGAATATCATTGCAGCTACTGTTTCTTTTAAATGATAGAGTCTCGGTTTATATTAAGGAAAAGTCAGTCATAAATAAGATTAAATGGCTAAAAAATGAAATAAAACTTTGCTTCCTGAAAAACGCAATATTACAACCGATAATTACACAGGAAATAACGTGACTATAAGGTTAATTTGATGAATATGGAAATAAGAGTTTAATTACTAGGGAACGAAATGTACGGACTTAAATGCTTAAAAAAAAAAAAAAAGAACAGAAAAAAACTACCAGAAGTAAAAAACAACTCCTGCATTATTCACCACGAGAGTGCCATTCTTAGTGTCGTCAGATACTAGCTCTGAATTGCACATTGCCAAAACAGCCATTGCTCATGCACAGTGATTTAACAATGCATGATACTTTGCATAGTCTAAAATCTACAGTAAATATATCCTCAAAAAAAGAGGTTATTTTAGTAATGCACTTGAACTCAAACGCGCGAACACACACACACACACACACACACACACACACACACACACACACACACACACACACACACACACACACACACACACACACACACACACACACACACACACACACACACACACACACACACACACACACACACACACACACACACACACACACACACACACACACAAGGGAATCAAAAGGTTCCATGGTCCCTAATCTACTTCTGCTTCCCATCTCCCCTTCACGTGTCCCCCTCCCCCCCTCGAGAAGCCTCTTAGATCTCCGCCTACACTCCGTCACCATGGCAACCGTGAGTGTAAAAGTGTAAAAGTCACGTGCCTGTGTCGGACCAGTGGCATCATGGTGACGCTAAGTGTCATTTTGCTCGCCCACATACTCCCACCTACTCCATCCCTCATTCCAGTCTTTCTCCTGCGTCACCCTCCTACCCCAAGCTGCCTCCCACGTCAACCACCTACTCCAGTCCTCTCCTACTACAGTCATCCTCCTACTCCAGACACGCTCCTACGCCAATCTGCCTCCTACTCCAGTCACCTTCCTACTCCATCTTTCTCCTATACCAATCTCCCTCCTACACCAGTCACCTGCCTGTTCCTGCCACCCCCCAACTCTTGTAATCCTCAAGGTATTCTCTTACTTCACCATTCTGTTCACGCCATCTTCCTACTTTAATTACTCTTCTACTTTACACTCCCTGCTCACCTGCCTACACCTTAAATGGGTAACATGATCTTAACGTTTTTTTTTCCTCTTTAACTTTGAATTTTCCCCTTCATAACAGCTTAAGTACTGCACAGTGAAATGCGCAGTGATTCTATATTTGTTCTTAACTACGTCCAAACATTTTTTTTTTTTTTTTTTACTGATAACTCATTTCCATCATAAATGACATAAAACTTGGCCGTGATAAATTACATTACCTCAACCATTATTCCAGCCAGCACTGTCCCTGTCACTCACATGATCATCAGCCTCACATTAATGTAATTGTCCATAAAACATACGCTTTGTTGTTTCAAAAATACCCATCTTATTTTTTGTATTACTTTGTCCTTTTTACCCATTCTACCCGAGGACGTAATTTTTATTTATTTTTGCTATTACTGCTTCATTCAGTTTAGGAGAGCATCGTAATGATGAAAATGTCGGAAAAGGCTACATCCCCCCCCCCCCACCCGCCGCGTTAGAAAAATCCCTTCTAAGCAGCGTACCATCGCCAGGGATTAGCAAGATTTGTAGAAAATCATACTGACATCTTGCCCGAAGTGACAAAGGAAGACGAATAGAATAAAGAGGAACTTTACGAAACATTAAGATGCAAAAAATGTTTCACTACCACATTCCCACTTTTGTGTCACCATCATAATCAATAGGGAAAAAAAAAAAAGTAAATACATTCAGAATCGGTGAAATGTTCAAGGGAAAGAAACGGGGTCTCTCGCAGTGAAGCGGCTGACGAATTATACCAAGTCTGCCACGTAACAAGATCCACAGAGCAGCGATAGAGCCGAGATGGGGAATGAGGAAAAATGTGAAATCTTGCTGATCGTGAGGGGAGTGGCGAGTGAGGTGGGATGGGTGGCTGAGGAGTGGCAGGAAATCTCGAAATGTTGGTGATTGTTGTGGTGGTGATTGTAATTGTGGTGGTGGGTGTTGTTGATGGTGGTAGTGGTGATGGTATTGTTAATGGTGGTGGTGGTGATGGTTATTTTGGTCGTAGGATGGTGGTAATGGTGGTTGTGGTGGTGATTATGGGTTGTAGAGATGATGGTTGTTCTGTTAGGAAAATTAATGATGGTGGTGGTGTTGGTGACTCTGGTTGTGATTAATTTGTGTGATTTTGGTGATGGTGTTGAAGGTGATGTTGAATGGTAGTGATGGTGGTAACTATGTTGTGGAAATTGGTCGTGATTGTGTTAGTAGCTGTGAGGACCGCATTACCTTTGATGGTTTTCTTTGTGTGTCGGGCTGAACTGGTGGTAGTTGTGTCAGTAATTGGGGGAGGATGCACAACGTGGAGAAAAATTACGTCTAGGGCCGTTAAAGATTAAGAAAGATGGTTGCAAATAATGAGATATACAGTGTCATCAACACCGATAATATCATCCAAGTACTTGTATATCTCCATTGTTAATAATCTCGTCGTACATATTGGCATTGCATCATTATTATCATGTTAACTGGATTTCCCAGCATAAGAAATGGGACAAGCAAGATCCAGAAGCAAGATGATGGAAACACACACACACACACACATAAAAAAAACAAAAAAAATGGCTTCCACTTGAAAATTTCGATCTAAGTAGTCCATCTCAGCTATGTTGTTCAAGTGGCCCTCTGGCTATCCTGCCGAAGGTAGGTGCAGGCGAAGGAAAGCAACATTTATTTGTTTATCTGTACATTCATTCCAGTCGGTAAATGTTGGGGATGTTGACCGTATTAATGGAAAACAAACCATGAAACCTGAGAGGAAATCATTGACATTTGGAAAAGAATATCTCCCTCACGAGTTTGTACACACATGCGGGGCTTTACTCAGCTTTCACTGGTGATGGAATTGTATCCCGTGGCAACCATTTCCTTCTCCCTCATTGGAAAGAAGCATCTAAAATTGGCCACACACCGACGTTACTGCAGCTTAGAGTTATGCCGCAGCTGTTGTACCAGGTTGAGTTATCGTCTTTTTCTTGCCTCAGCTTCATTCCTTCACGCTTTCATAAGTATTGGAAATTTGTCCCCCGCTGGTATCGACGAAGCAGTGAGCCATAAAAACAAGGTGATGGAATGGCTGGCTGGATCTGTTTTTCTCACCACCACCTGCCAATATCCCTGAGGTGCAGTCTGTCTTGTGGAAGTCTCTGTGTACAACAACATATTCCATTTATGTTGCTGTACACTATTTTCTTGCCATTTTCAATCACAGGGAAATTTAATAAGTGAAAAAGGTACCTCATGGCTATATATGTTAGAAATCCTTATAATGACTCTTAGGTATAAGGTGGTAGGCGATCTTAATTAAGTGGATCATATAATACCACAAAAATTTTCTCTTTCTCCCTTCCACATACTTTGCTCCCTTTGTCTCTCTCCCCTATTCTTCTTCCGAAAATCTTCTGCTTCTCTGTCTGCCACCATTCTCACTTTCCTGTTGCCCTTCACGTTCCTTTCTTCCTCGCCACATATTCCTATTTACCCTTGCAGTCTGCTTCAGATACCCTTCCCAACCCCTGCCACCACTCACCCATGAAGGCATCTCCTTTTGTATATGTACTCTTTTAAGCCGTATCCATTTTCTAGTCCCTCGTGATTAGGTATTTCATGACGTCCAAAATACCGATAATAATAACTATTCTGGCTACCGCCACACGAATCTATTCAGGTTAGGCGTGGCTGCGCGTTCTGTGGCGGTTAATATACTCGTACCCAACAAAGCCTGCTTTGTATTGTAAAGCAAGCTGTTTTCTATTAATGCCAGAATAGTAACACGTCCTTGCAGCTTATACAGGAATCTCGTGTAAAAGAATGATAGAGAGCAGAGAACAGTTATCCTTCGAACTCTAACAAGTAGTTATTATGTTGCGAAACAGCCAGTAATTACGTAAGGATGTTGTTATAGCATGACAAATTCAGCAGGCGAGATGATTCAACTTTGTGAAACGACCCCATGTTACGAAATTTGCTCCCCTTCGCACCAATTCAACGTCATTCCCGCCGCCTACTAACTCGATCACATCCTACCTAACTTCTCCCATCTAAAGTGAATAGGCGAAGCGTCGGCAATCCAGGGAAATGCCACGTAAGAGGGGGAAAGTTAATAGAGAAATGGGAGCTGAGAGACGAGGAAAATGGGAAAACTGGGTAGAAAATTTTAGTCATTACGAAATTTAAGAGATAGGTAATGCAAGAGATATATAATGCAAGAGCTGAGATAGACAGTGTCCAACCATGTGCAACCCTTTGTTGAATATGCGATGAAAGGGTCAGGGGATGGAAAGAGCGACATGAGGGACACAACGAGTAACAGCAAGGCAGAAAAACGATGGTGAAAGGGGAGGGAGAGTAATGAGAGATGAAGGGATGAGAGGGTTATCGGCCAGGCAAAGGAAGGAAGGGGAGAGTTAACATACTGTATACACAATGATGGCACACGAGAGAGAGAGAGAGAGAGAGAGAGAGAGAGAGAGAGAGAGAGAGAGATGAAATGGGATTTTGGATGTATAGGATCAAAGAAACGAAAATAAAGCAAACTGAGGGATGGAATGCATGGGAAAACAATGATTGAAGAAAATACTGCAAGGGAACAGAAAGTGGTATATATTAACAGGAGACATAAACACACTTGAGGACGGAGCAGAAGAGGGAAGCAGTAAAAGAAAAAAAAAATAGGACTGGAAAGACGAGTGATTGGCTGTGAAAGAGGTAGGACGAGAAAACTGAAGCACAATGTAACTTATAGGCAGACTGAGTGACGGTAACCTGAGAAAAGAGGTTGAAGATGGTATGGAGAAATGTGTTAAGAGTGGAGTCAGGGTTCAAGAAGTATAAGAGTGAGGAAGAGTACATTACAACAGGAATCATGGGGAATTTATAGAGGAATGACTGCGATACAAGGCAAGCAAGTTAGGGTGTAGGGGGAAGGGTGAGAGGAAGCGAGGCGGTAATTGGGGTGGAGGATCTGATAGGCCAGGGTTGGATAGGATGAGCGTGAATGGACTCTGAGTGGTACTGATAGGATGTAAATGGATCTAATTACACGTGAATGGATGTAGCTGGCCTCAGTGGACGTCAATGATCCTGAATTACTCTGAATGGACCTACTTGATGCTGATATAGACCAGAATAATCTTACTGTATTTAGAACTAAGTTGGCGTGATAGATCTGCGTGGACCTAACAGCACTTAAAATGATCTGATTAGGCCAGAATGGATGTGATGCGCCTTTAAGGACTGGATGTGACCTGGATTCATCATGAGATTCATTTATTGTTGATCAGGCCAAGCGGAAAATTTCTGAACCATTTTGAATCTTCTTTCGTTATACCAGTTTGCGCGTTTAGCTTGTGACGTTTATGTTGGTATGACGACTAACGAGCTTGTCTGTTTATATATATCTGACTCGTGGCATTAATCGGTCCTTGGCAATATATCGAGAATTTATCCTGTCTCTAACGATAAAAAAAGGAACAGGAAAAACTCTCAGACTATTACCTTTAACCCTCTCACTCCCTTGTCGCATTTTCTCATATTACCCGTCGTATCTGCTGACTACTTTGCTCATTTTAGGAATTATATAGGAAGCAAACAATATACTCGTAATTAAGGCTAAAGGTAATTCCCACGGTTCAAAATGTTCTTCCTTCAGCTTAACAAAATCGTATTGGAATAGTGGGAATAGGCAAAGGAAACGTCATCGGAGTCAAAGGGTTAGAGAGAGAGAGAGAGAGAGAGAGAGAGAGAATAAATTGAAATGCGTCATCAGATTCAAAGAGTTAAAGAGGAAAGACCGAGATAAACCGCCGCACCCAAAGAGAATTTAAACAGGACTCCTTGACCTTTAGTTGAAGAAAGATGTCCCCTAATACCTCTTCTGTAGCGATTTATTTTTGGATATGGCAGGTTAATATCCTTTTGTATGTTATTTATTACAGACTATGGCAGTGTTAGGAGGATTTTTATAACGGAGAATAGGCCAGTAAGGTGTAATATATAAATCGCCTAGGAAAAGTTGTTAGGGAGAATACGGGTCCAGGATGCGTCACCGTCCGTACATGCTTTATAACACGTGCGTAGCGGATGTTAATTAATGTTTACGTGCGGCAGTGTTGTTCGTACCGCTGGGAGTGATTTCTGGGGTAATATTTTTGGCCGGAGGGAAAGTTTCGCCCATTATTTAGAAAGTTTAATTACGCATACTGAGTTCCGAGGCTTTACAGCGGAACGATACTGCACCTCGTTTTTTCCGAAAGCATTTTCATGTTCGCCCGAAGGAAGCAGGATTAAGGAAGCATATTTATGGTGATTTTGTTAACCCGTCTAAGTGTGATTACGTCTACAAGTATTTCATGTTCTTTTTACCTTCGGACAGTATTATTAAGCATAAGAGAGTCCCTTTTAGCCGGAAGAGTTAGATATAGCCATCATTTACTCATGTAGTCCCTAATGAATTTTAACTTGAAAGTGGTTCTTTGATGACGATTTTATTCTACTCAGGAAAGATCTCTCGTATTCTCGGGGTTATTGAAGGCTTTATTTAACCGCATCGCCTCGAAAGTCTAACCTATGCTGATTTTAATCATCTGGAGATACGAAGAATAATACGTCATCAAACTGAGCGGGTTAATTTTACTTCCACCAGACGATTTCATTCAACGATCCAATGAAACTGGTGGTGAAGGGGTTGATGAGGGCTTTAGCATATATGCAGCATTTCCAGTTAAACCGTCTCTCCTGAGCCGAGTAGAATATTCAGGCGATGGCAAGAAATAGTACATCATAAAAGGAAATGAGTCAATTTGGTTTAGCAGGATTCAGCAGTGAGGGAAGTGTACGTAGACGTTTCATTTCCAGAGAGGGTCATCTTCGCTTGGTGACACGTGTATAAATTACCCAGATCATTTAACAGCAGATAACAGGGTGATGACGATGCTGCTGCTGATGATGATGCGAAACTAAGCTTATCAGTGTGGGAAAAAAAAAAATAAATAAATAAAGGTGATGCCATTAAATACACTGTTTGAAAGATTTGCAGCTTAAGGGGAAATGCTCTTTTTCTGCATATTGGATGAGCAGCCGATACTATTTAGGAAATGGAGGGTAAAACAACGCAGGCATTCTCCAGCAACATACATATTTAAGCAGAACCAACTGTTGCTTCCGCCTCCCTCCCTCCCTCCCTTCTGTCTTCCCCTTCCCTTCTACCTTCCCCCTCCTTTCTACCTTCTCCCTATCCCTGTTTCCCTCCACCCCTCTCTTCCTTTCCACCTTTCCCTCTCCTTTCTTTTCCTTTCCATATCTCCCTCTTGTTTTTCTTCTTGCGTTCTCCCTATTTTTAGTTTTACCCCACCCTCCTCCTCGTCTTCTCCATCCTTGCTTTCCCAATTCCTCCTGTTGCCTCCTATCTCTTCCTCGTATCGAATTTCCTCCCCCTCCTGTTCCTGCCTACCTCTTCCTCATGCTTACCGCTTCCCACTCTTCCTCATGCTTACCGCTTCCCACTCTTCCTCTCCACCCTCACCCCAAACGCTTCCTCCCCAACATGGATCGTCAACATGACACAGATTTTTTCATCCTGTTTCACTCTCTTGAGCACCAGGAGCGACTTCTTTATTTTTCGTATGGATACTCGCTCCGTCGTGTAAGAACTCTCGACTATAAAAAAAGGAGCATCTGCAGACACTAGTATCCTGCCACTGTAAAAACAAACTGTGATTTTTGAACGCTTGGGGTCAGCGGAACATGTGGTGAAGCTGAGTCAGAGGCCGCCCCAACTCTGAACCTCCACACCATCACTGGGAATTCCCCCACGTATATATATAATTCCACGGAACAGACAGGGGAAAATCGTATACGCTTGTTGGAGGTGGTTGCATCTTTCAGGAATAAGCAAGACAGGTGCGGCCACTCCCCCAGTGGGAAAGTGAGAGTGATTTTAACCTATTCAGCCCGAGGACGTCATTTGAAATTTATCGTGCTACCTCCAGACGATTTGACTCTACTAAGGAAAACTCGTACTGAATGGATTAATGGCAGTTTTATGTAATCCCTCCGGTTCGAAAAGTTTCTCCCAAACACAGAAATAGTGTGAACAATTCCTTACAAGAGAGACGTAAAATAAGTACAGAGTAGTGCAGCTTGAGTCATCGATATCAGAAGGCACCTGGAGAGACGGCGATTGAAAAGAGGAGAGAAGGTAAGATTAGGAGGAGGAAGAAAATAAGAGGTGATAGGCAGGATTCTAGGTGACAGAGGAGGTTTCGTAACACTTCCTTAGCGTTTTATGTGGCAGATCACAACATTCTGTTGTATACAGTTGTCGTCTTTGTATCGACGTAGTTTGATTCAGTACCATGCAAGAGGACATGGGGGTGTAACGTCAAGAATAAATCGCTATTGAGGGGGTGTTAAGAAATCTCCATCGGTTCTTGATGTAGGACCCCATGAATTATTACTTAGAGGGAGGATAAAATAAGTATTAGGATGTTGAGGAGAAACTGGTGGAATGGCATAGAAGGTTCAAGTTAATATGTCTATAATCCCTTCTCTGGAACTACGTATTGTCTGTTTTGTTGTAGCGGACGTTGTTTAGGGTAGACTGTTCCAACCCTAGAGACAGGTACAGTCTTTATTATATTCACTGCAAGAGATTCCTCAAAGCTGGCGAAAATGTCTAGAAATAGTAAGAACAAGTCGTTGTTTTGAAGAGCTTTAGAGGCGGATGGAGTGGAAAATGTGAGAGGTAATACTGTAAAACGAATTCCAGGAAAGATTGGAAGAAGCAGTGGAAAATAGAACAGACTGAGATGGAACAAGGGATGAGTGGCGAAACAAGGTCAAGAGGACAAGAGAGGACGGAGAAGTGGTGGGTTATGAAATGTGAATTGCGAACAAGAATATGAAATGCGACAGTGAAACGAAGCGATGGAGGCCGGAAAACATGGAAGCTGCAACAGAGCGAGTCATATCATACTGGAAAATATGCAATTGAGGCAGATATTAAAAATGCACAAAATTCTAAAGCAAGAAGATGAAGCATTCAGAGTGCAACATCTGCGTCGTACAATTGGTCTTTGTCCTCGGCCGATTGTTCTAAAAATCGAATTATTTCATTCTAGCCTAACCCTCGACCCTTCCACCAAGTCTGGACCTTGATTTCTGACCGATTGTTCTAAAAACAGGATCCCCTTGTTCTTGCCATACCCTAATGTTTAAGCTAAATTAGATAAAAACTGCTCAGGGTGACCTTGCTAAGTCAGACTTGTCTTAGCCCTGAGACTTAATCTTTGACGTATTTCGCTGAAAAACAGCAAGTCATCTGCTTGGCTTATCCTCATCCCACTAGTCTATTTCGGCTAAAATCGGTGGAAATTTATGTTCACACACACACACACACACACACACACACACACACACACACACACACACACACACACACACACACACACACACACACACACACACACACACACACACACACACACACACACACATACACACACACATACACACACACACACACACACACACACACACACACACACACACACACACACACACACACACACACACACACACACACACACACACACACACACACACACACACACACACACACACACACACACACACACACACACACACACACACACACACACACACACACACACACGTTCTCATCATGGGTTCTAGTGTAAAAATAACATAATACAAAGACATACTCGTGGGATGAGTGTGACAAAGTGCTGAGGGGCTATAAAGCAGCCAGAGTTGTGGAGGAAGAGGGACGTGATGACAGAGAGAGCAGGGCGTATGAGACCCCGCCCTCCCGTCTCCCGGGTCACATTTGTCTAAGCAAAGTTTATCATCAGGTTCATTCTCCCACTCCTCCTGTAGACTAAGGGTGATGGTGAAGGAACTGGTTAGAGCCTTGTGAATGGGACGTAATTTCCTGTCACATTTAGCTTTGAACGTGATATTGTCCAAGAATCTATCGCACGTCGCTCTTATCCTGTTCACTTGGAATAATAAATATGAAAAAAGAAGGCGTCCGGTGTTACGAAGAATTAAAAAAAAAAAAAAATGCTGCTTTTGAGAGGCTGTACATAATTTGTAAGTAGTCTGTTTAAGCTTCTTTCTCCAAAATTCACTTGCTGATCCTTGCACTTTTATCGTGAGCTTGAAAGTAGTAAACAAAAAAATTTTTATGACGCCTTAGCGGTCAGTTGTTACTACTTTTTTTGCACTTGTCTCTACGTAGGAAAAAAGATGGGAAGACTTTCAGGACGATAACGCCATCATTTTAAAATTCCCCCTTCTATGCTCATTTTGCTCAAACTTGGCCTAAAATTGCCTTCTTGCCATGTTGAATCCTGAGTTGTAACAGGTTACAAATATAATACGATGTTAGTCACGAAAAAGTGCCGTGGACGGGATGTAGAGCCTAATTATTGTCTTTTTTCGCCACTGAGCTACGTGAAATGATCCACAGAATGACAGAAAGCCAGGCGTAATCTCCTTTCCGCCACCAGACGGTTTTATTCATTTTACCACAAGAACCTTAGTATTGAAGGAATAAATAATAACTATACTTAGGCCCTCATCTGTGAAAATTAAGACGTCATCGTGTGGAAGGGGTTAAGTGAAATGCATAGACACAGAGTGCCTTTATAATATACAGAATAAATCGCCTGGGAAGAGGTGTAACGAAAAAGCCACCTAGAATAGTGCCTGTAATATCCCCATGTAAAGTGAGTTGTGCGTCCCCGTGTCAGCCTCATTAGTTACTGCGTCACTCGAGTCAACAGCATATTGCACCAGGGGAAATTAAGCTTCATTCCAGGCCAGGACAGGAGAAGCAGAGACTAATGTGGCCTTCCCCAGGTGATGACTCTGCTCACTCACACGGCTGAAGCAGAGTTGGATAGAGCTTTGTGTGCGTTTGGGGAGTGTGTGTGTGTGTGTGTGTGTGTGTGTGTGTGTGTGTGTGGAGGGAGTGGATGTGTTTTTTTTTCTCTTAAACTAATGTATTGCTCAGTGGGAGCAGTGAAATTCAAGACCTGTTCATGCATCATCGTCTTCAATTACTCATTCAAAAGGCAAACACAGGACTTTGTTCCAACTACGCTTTCGTTATGGCATTCCATTTGCTCTCCCTCTGTTATGCTTCTTCCTCCTCGACTCCTCCTCTTAAATACTGCAGGCTACACTCATTCCTGGGAACTGATAAAATATTTAGCAAGACTTGCCGGTACGCTGGAGCTAATTTTGTTCTTTGCTGTGTTAGTTGTCGAAAACTGCCATCGTAAGCAGCCAGTATGTATAGAAAATAATGATATTGTGTAGCTACAAGATGTTTCGCAAAAGGTTTAAGATAATGCAAGATCCACTTTCTGAACTAAAAGGATAGGGACGGATATTTCAGAATCAGGCGAGCTACTTGACCTTTGTAATTTGACCGTGTGCTTAGGTGCTGTAGAGGGATGCCTTCATGTGGTTGCAACGATATACCCAGGCGGCACCGCTACGTGGTTATATCAATCATCCTTCAAGTGCTTCCCAGTCCCCCGAATAAGAGGATTGGAGATTGCAGGAGGAGGACACCTTTAGTCCACTGAGTTCATACAACAACAACAGCAATAACATCATCATCATCATCATCGAAATCAGCATCGACCAATACAGGAGCAAAAATAACAAGAAAAATATCAACCACATCCATTTACTTAAAAAGGATAAGACAAAAATTACTTGTAGTGAGACCTCATGACCCTGGTGCTACTTCCTGTTGACCCCAGTACTGGTTCCTGGTACTGGAGTGCGTCAAAGAATCGTGTTCTTCGCGGTTAACGATGCTTCCTACTCTTCTTCCTCACTCTCTACACTGTGCTAATGTGACATCTTTTGAACTGATTGGCTGTTGTAGTTACTTTTTATTGATTTATTTTTTTGCTTAATTTCCAGCAAAAACTCAGCCTATTCCTTCAAAAAAATGTAAGTCATTTTTAGGATTTGCTGTCAGGGAGGTCATTATGAAGGGAAAAGCAATCTTCCTGACGTTTGTATTTTTTATTACTTATGATTATTTCTCGTCATTACAGTTTGGATTCTTTGTACAAGCTCTTCTGCGTCGCACTTAAATGAACAGTAAGTGGCAGTTGAATTAATAGGAATGATGGAGGAAATTAAATATATTTGAGACTTGCATTAAGAAAATTCGACCAATAAATGTGTTAGACTTACGGATTAAAATGATATGTTAAGTGTACATCCTGTTGCTCGATTTTGGAAGGCCAGCAGCGAAAGACATATACGAACAGGTAAAGAAAATATAAATGATTCCCTTCCATTTCTCCCAACATTTGTCGAGGTTAAACCAATAGCCAGCGCCATATATCACAAGTACTAAAAACGTTAAAGAGTCAGCAATCTGAGAGCACTGAGCCACAGAGAACAACAGACGTGTGTAGTGAGACAAATGGCCATGAGGGAGACGTAACTTAAGAGATACCGAGGTGAGCTGGTCCTGCTGGTAATTACGATACATGGCTGCAGAGTGAGGCTGGGCAGGCCACGCGAGCTTTCGTTGTGCGATATCCAGTCTTATCTGAGCCATTTTCCCTTCAACCAGACTATTAACGTTGAGGTCCTGTGTGTGTATGTATTTATGTGTGTATGTATTTACTTGAATGTACGTATATATGTATGTATGTATTGTATGTAAAACGAGACCCTGATAAACGTTTTTAATGAAAATGCAGCGTTTAGGAATCCAGTAGCTGACAGTCTGAGTTTAAAACATGAACTACTTTATTACCCCGTTCACACACACACACACACACACACACACACACACACACACACACACACACACACACACACACACACACACACGAACGTAATGCAATCCCAGAACAGCTACCCAACTACTCCGTCTTCTCCCTGGCGCCACCCTCTCACCTTCATCTCCCTTTGACTGACAACATCGAAAGCTGAGTGTTTGGTTGTCTGGACAGATTTGCTTAATGGATGCTAAAAATTGGACGTCTACAAAACTACACGCATCCGCCAAAAGTTCAGCCATCCCTCTTGAAGCAGTGGAAAAATATCAGGATCCAGTACGAGTGATATTCCGTTAAAGCAAACTTTACCTTTTAGGTCAACGTTGCTGGAAAATGCAAATTGAGTGCTGCTACACTCCTGATGCATTAAGCGTGCAGAGTACCTCGCACGTGTCGCCTTAATCGGAAATTTTTATGTAAGTGCACAGTTTTACGTTGGATTATTGCACTTGGTTTCCAGCTTCCATAAATTTTTATATTCACTGCATTTTATCATGGAAAGAGTGCTCCGTTGTTTACGCTTATTCTTACACCCTCTTTTTGGTAACTCTCTTTAAGCTGCTTACTTATTTCTAAAATAAGTTCTTCGACCGGCTTACTAAGAATTTTATCATTATTCTTCAGTCCGCCTTGATCACGTCTCACAATATTTTTCCGTCTCAGTTTCCGTGCCTCTTCCCCGCGTTCTTCCGTTCAAGTTTCTGCCCTAATCTCTCACCTCTCCCAACTCGCCCCTTGTCCCTCTCTCACTCTCCCGTCTCATTTCTACCCTTTTCTCTCTCCTTTCTTGACTTCCTCTCACTCTCGCCCCTCTAAGCGTCTGCTCCTTCTCTCGCACCCTTCTCGTCCGTCACTGCTCGTTAAATTTCCCTTTTTTGTCTCCCCCTTCCATTGTGATGAAAGTGGTCGCGCTTCTTTGTTGATATATTACGAGTGAGTGTCTATTTAATATTAGCTTTTATTCCCACAACATAATATGCAAATCAAATGATGTCTTCCCCTCTTGTCTTTTATGCTGCAGTGTCTAAGGATCTGATTTTTTTTTTCGGGAGTAGTCTTTTCCCTAGAATATAATTTTTACGTGCTTTTATGTAAAATCATAATGCATTCTATATCAAACAACGTACTGAGTGGGTAGTGTCGATGATTTCAATTCCTTTCGCTTTAGTGATATTAATTGGCAGAGAGAGAGAGAGAGAGAGAGAGAGAGAGAGAGAGAGAGAGAGAGATTTTATCTTCTTGTACGTTACTAAAAAAAAAAAAAAAAAAAAAAAGTCGATACTAAAACTATAACTAATGCCATAAAAAAGAAAACTGATGTGTGATACGAGTTAGAAATCACCAGGGAAGAGGTGTTAAGTTTCCAGAGCCGCTTAGAGAACGATGAAGTTTCATTAGATGGGCTTAACGTCTTCATTCAGGTAATCTCCTTTTAGATGAAAATGAAATCACCTGTGGGCATCAGATATGAATTTAATTGACGTTACCGAACTATTTACTTGGAGCGTAACCTTTTTTTTTTTTTTAATTTATTTTTTATTTTTTTTTATTTTTTTAGCTCAGTAAAATTCTGTCGGAAAAAAGGGAAAAAAAATCATATGCTAACGGATGATGGAGATTGTTCCCGACCCATAGAATTAATGGGAAATATCAGTATGATGATGATGATGATGATGATAATAATGATGATTATTACTACCCTTCCAGTACAAATGATCTCAAACTGCATAAATTACGTCTGTGTCAGCGAGAATGAAAATAAACAAGATATCATCAGATTGAACGAGGAAAGAGAGGATGAGCAGTAATGAGGAAGTAAACACAAAATGCTAATACACATCAATTATGGGTCGTGGAGAGGGTGCGAGATAAAGAGATAACGAGAGACAGGGAGCGATGAGAAGAGAAAGGACAGAAACCAAGAGAAGGAGGGAGAAACAAAGACTTAGAGACAAACTACTGAGAGGATAGATGGATGACCAAAAACTTGAACATTACAAAGAGTGCGAGCGAAAAAGGGGGAGAGAGAGAGAGAGAGAGAGAGAGAGAGAGAGAGAGAGAGAGAGAGAGAGAGTCAGTCAAGTAATAGAATATTCATAGCGGCAGAGAGGGGGTTATGCTGAAATTACAGGAAAGGTAATAAAAAAAAATGTATCGTGAATTATTTTTAGCCATGTTTGTAACTAAACTTTTTAGAATCATTTCGTTTTTTCCCCAGTTACTATGTCAGAGTCGCCTCAGACATTCTCTTGAAAAAAAAATAAAATAAAAAATAATAATAATAATAATAATATACAGTCCCAGTAGCGACAACTGTTAATTTTAGTCAGATTGTCTAAAAATGGCAGATGCTGGAAATGGTAAATTATACATACCAGGTACATATTTATTTCAGGTTCTTCGGTGCTAAATATTTTCCCCCTTGATGAAATAATAAGCATTTTGTAATACGATTAAGAGTCGCAGTTGACGCACCACCAGTCTTTCAGTTAGTTATAAATTTCTTCATCATACGTTTGTAAAAGTCATTATAAGAGGCTCGCGGTTGATGTTTCGAGTTTTTATTAGTCGACAAATGGACACAATCAACACTTTATAACGTTCACTTAGAATTCCTCTTGTGATGGTTGGAGAGACCGTATTTTTTTTTTTCCTTCCCCATGTCCTCGACGCGGCAGCCAAGTCCGAGTCGACCATACTGCAGGAGTGAGTCATCGCCGTCAATGCCCCCATGCGTGACCGATAGCTGGAGATCATACAATACCGTCACCACAATGCACGTCTCTCTCTCTCTCTCTCTCTCTCTCTCTCTCTCTCACACACACACACACACACACACACACACACACACACACACACACACACACACACACACACACACACACACACACACACACACACACACACACACACACACACACACACACACACACACACACACACACACACACACACACACACACACACACACACACACACACACACACACACACACACACACACACCTTTGTTACGACTTAAACCCAGTACACGATCACAGTACTCAGATCGCTCTCAGTTTTCACTTAAGCCACTATTTAACATTCAGTATTACTCTCACACATTTACTCAGTCCCTGCCACTCAATACTCGAGTGCATAGTGAAGGTAAAACTGCACTTAGCCGATTACATACAGTATTTAAACTGTCGCGAAAACTTTATTTCAGAATATACACAGTTACATGTGGCTCAAATATTTCATGAAAAGAAAGAAGTGTGTGTGTGTGTGTGTGCGCGAAAGGGGGGGGGGGTGCATAGGAATATGGTAAATAAGAGTGGATTAATAGATATGAAGATTTTGATGATTTTGACGTCGTGATTGGTTGGTGTGAAGAAATGTTACTGGAGGCTTCGGGCAGTGAGATAAAAAGTAAACATCGTGGGAGGAGGAGATGGTATGTGTTAAGAGAGGGATATAAAAGTGTGAAAGTGATTGTGGGAAGAGAGAAGATCGAGATTGTTAATATGCGTCCAAGCAAATGCACGCTTCGTAATAATCCATTTCTCTAATCTTACGTTATCAAAGGATATGTAACAAATATTATCAGAGTTGTTCAGACCATTACATTTCTTAATTGCGCTTTATTACCTTTGCACTTTCGTTTAATTTTCTTTATCTTACCGTCCTCAGTTGTTGATGAAATAGGGTTAGAATGATGATGGCAATGATAATGATGATGATGATGGTTTACTCCCGTTCTCAAATGTGCCTGTAAATTTTAACCATGCAGTAGTTATTTTTACGTAATCTAAATTGTATTAAAAAACTCTTGCAGTGCATAATAAATTTTCGAAATATTTTGAGTTATGGCTGCAATAAATTACTGGATTATTTGCTTTAGCATAAAAGTGATCGATGGGATTATTAATGACAGCAGTAAATCACGACAATATTCTTCCATACTTTTTCTGTTCCCTTTTATTATAATCATGTAATGCGAAGGAATCCAAGTTCATCATCATTACCACACCTTTTCCTCTTCTCCTTACTTAGAAAGAAACTTGTCTCTGTCTTCGTCGGAACACACCCTATCCATAGCCACCGCGATCAGATGACACCATAGCCTTATCCATTTTCATCAGAACACCCCAATCCTATCTACCTTCATCAGAGTACACCCTAACCGTATCCATCCTCATCAGAACACACCCCTATCCTAGTCACCTTCATCAGAACACACCTTAGTTATATCCACCTTCATCAGAACACACCCTAGCCTTATCCACCCTCATCAAAACATACCCTATCCCCCTTCTGTCGTATTAGTACACATCCAAGCACAATCCACCATCATTAAAACACGCTCCAACTCCATCCACTCTTATCAGAACACACCCTCTCCCCTCCTATGCTTCCAGGAAACGAACACACCCTAACGCAGAGCACATCCAAGCTCCTCTTCTTCCATCCCCTTCCCCAGCACACACAACAATCAATACCCGCAGCAGGGGATCTGGTCTCGAGTCACGTCCAGTTATCAGGGGTCAGTCTCTCGATCCCCCGTCAATCCTCCCAAACCTTCCTGAGAGATACACACTAAATTGGGTCCTTTCTGTCTCTATCCGACCGTCGTCTTTATCTTAATTTATTTAATGTTATTTTTGTGCGATAAGTTTTTGTGTACAGTGTTTCGCGTTTTCCAATGTCTGCAATCATATCCTTTTATTTTAGCATTATTTCTTTGCTACCATTGTTCACTTATCCCTTTTAAAAATCTCCTTTAATATAGACAATATATTTGGTAAGTTAGTATGCGTTTGTTGCTTTTGCAGTTTTGTTTTATGGCCCTATTTTGATGCGAGAAAATGTAAAAGCAAGGCAAATAGTAAGCTTTATAAACTCTAACTCAAACGTGTTACGTTATTCTAGAGGTAACCTGCATTTTTCGTAGTATGTTAAGAGCTTGTATAATTGCTCTTGATTTTCCATTCTCACCCATCCGGTACGATCTGCCTCGTATTCCTCTTCCAGTCGTACTTTCCATCACCCTCAGCTTCCACGGTAACTAGTGTTCCGCCAGGCAGCCATGCTTGCTCAGGATAAGTCTAGGATGTATACACCGTGTTGTAGCGAACGCATTTGACCTTTTTTACGAGCAAGTATTTCTCGAGGAATGAAAGGTTAAATAAGTAAAAATATGAATATAATTAAATATTTGAAAAATAATTAACATTTTTAGTTGGTTCAAACGCATTATAATACTGTGTGATTTTTTTTTTTTTCATCACAAAAACACAGGTATTACTGTTCCTGTTTTACATTTTAAAAGAGTCTTCGAAAAGCATCATGCGTCTGTTTCCAAGTAAAGTTGCTTAAAGTGTGTCTATTCAACACTTCCCTGTGCTGCATATTGTTTTCAGTTCACGAGGCTCACTGCTGCCGTGAGATTTAATGCAGTGTAATGGAGAAGGGAGTGGTTAAGTTTTGTGAGGAAATGGTTGGTGACAGTGAGTGAATAAAAATGCAGGGGAAAGAAGCTTAGGCATCATGCAGGGAATAAGATCCGGGATATGACGGAATATATGTTGTCAGAACGATGGTTGTCTCAGTACGTGTTGATACCGTTGTTGTTCAAGTTTGCATGATACATGACGTGTCACAAATGATTCAGTGCACCAAATAGATTCATGAAATACTCCGGTTACCCTAAAATATCATGAATTACATACAAGCCGCATGCACCAATAGAGTACGTGTTCAAAATACTGCAAGTCTTATCAGTTGATCAGCTAGTCAGACACAGATACTGCCATAAAATAAACAATTGCCGCCTAAAAAAATTGTTATATATAAAGAAAAATTCCGAAAATCGTAGGGCAAAATAAAGGTGAAGGGGCTCGGGTTCGGCAACTAAGAAAACACAGTGAGGTGGTAGAGCAGTAGGAAAAAGACGATGATGTGGAGGAAAATTACGACGATGAAGATGACTTTCAGATAAAGAAAATAAGCAGTAGAACAGAAAAACGTGTGATGTTGATGATGACGAGGATGACGACGAGGATGGCAGTTACGGCAGAGATAATGGAAATGACCCCGAGGCGTACCCTTCACCGGAACCAAGAATAACCTCACCCCTCATTACCCTCTCCTCAAAAATAGCGCCTGTTTCTCTTCCCTATTCTCGTGTTTCCTCACTCTCGCCCTCAGGAACTCATTGCGCCAGAAAATTGCCTCCATCTCTCACTTTCCCTTCAACGCTTCTCCTACTTCTTTTACACCCTCTCTCCCCTTTTTCCTCCTCTCTTGACTGCACCATCACCCTCTCTTGCTCTATCTCTTTGTCTGTCTCTCTCTCCTCCGTGTCCCCTTGTCATACCTTGTTCTGTTTACTTTTACTGCTCTTTCCAACACACACACACACACACACACACACACACACACACACACACACACACACACACACACACACACACACCGTAACTCAGTCCCTTTCATTTCAAATACATCTTTTTTCGCGCCATTTTTTTCTTTTTTTACCAAAAGCCTGTTCCGTCTGCGTAATCACGGCATCGCAGGTTTGTTTTTCTTTCCACCTCTCAGTTCTACTCCTGTGTCTTCTCCCTAAAACCTGTCACACGTCTTCCTTTTTCTTAATTTCTCCAAATCAAGTTATCAGTGCCTACTCTGCGCCATTTTTTCCCGTTTTCGTTTTTCTAACCTTCCTAGCACTATCTGTTTCCTTCATCAGCTTTCCATCCTATCCCTCTCCCTTTTCCAGTTCCTACTTTGCTGTCCTCTTCGCCCTTCCTTTCTCCCTTCACCTCCTTTGTACTCCAACCTCCTCCCGTTTTTACCATCCTATCTCATCCCTTCCCAAGCCCTCTCCTCGTCCCCATCTCTCCCCTCGCCCCCATCCCTCCCCTCGCCCCCATCCCTCCCCCATCCCTCCCCCTCGCCCCCATTCTGCAACGTGGGAGAAAAAGATGGGACCAGTCAGCATGAAAGTATGACCTCGGGCATAACAGTATCAGAGGAAGCATATTCACATTAATATAACTCTGACTGCTCGAACGGAAATGCTGCTGGGTACGACGCTGAGGGCTGTGGGCTTAAGGTAGATAGATATATTTAAGGAAATTTGATGTGAATGTAATTATTTTTTTCTCTTTTTTTTTTTTTTCCATGCAAATTAATCTTTTAAAAATTGTGATGTCGATTTTATTTATTTTTTTCGTTTTCCCTGTCCTGTTTCCCTTTCTTCAGGTACAAACGTATTTTTGCAAGTATGACATGGATTTTATTGTTTTAGTTTCCTTTTCTTTTTCCCTTTTTTGTTTTTCCTTTTTCACAGGACGTTGCAAAAAAAAAAAAAAATGGCGTATCGGAATACCATTTTTTTTTTTTTTTTTTTTTTTTTTTTTTTACAGGAAAGTACTTTGCGAAGAAATGAAATATACATGAGAATACCGTTTTGAGGATTTAGACAAAAACAGCAGAAGTGGACATTATAACCAGTCCATTACCCCTAGTGAACAGGAGACCACTTACAACCCTTTCACAACAATGGCTTATTTTTTCTCACTCTCGAAATATCCTAAGAGAACCACGT
Organism: Coenobita brevimanus; assembly: GCF_032717465.1. Taxonomy (NCBI): domain Eukaryota; kingdom Metazoa; phylum Arthropoda; class Malacostraca; order Decapoda; family Coenobitidae; genus Coenobita; species Coenobita brevimanus. The sequence continues at coordinate 30,368,585 of NC_137042.1, forward strand.
GAATATGGAGTTTTGAAGGCTGTCTCTAACCTACCCAGTTCAAAATCCCTCGTAACCGCATAAAATTGTTTAGCGATAGCAAGAACAATATAAACATGAGCATCCGGGTTTGCTATGTACTCGTGTTATGTATCAGTATCCAGGAAACTATTTTTTTCTGAGATGGGAAAGGGAGTCGGGAGAAATTACATTCAGTTCTAAAATAAACATGGGAAAACGTATTCGTTCTTGCTGAAACGTTATGTATATATTTCACGCTATATCTGTGTCACTCCTACAGTACACTTGCGGTACTCAGTTCGTCACGCGGCAGATGTCATTTCCACAATACACTCAAGTTTGGGAGTCGATTTCATAGTTCTGTTTTACCTACAGCAATAATATACATCAAAATACAGAGCACCTTGTTAACCTTTACAATTTTCATAGTAAATCTCTGTTCAATTAGGTTTGTTTTTATTGTCTTTCCAGGGAAGCTAATGGCACTGTTGGCAAAAATCATCAGGGCTATGAAACATCCGATCTTTAAGTCTGAGAGATGGTCCCGAGCTGGATAGAAATAGCAGAATTTGTATACTAAAATCAGAACGTACTAAAAACAGTTTGTGAATAGCAATGATGAAAAAAAAAAAGCATGATTGTCAACTGAGTGCCTGCGTCGTACCGGCAGAGAGAGAGAGAGAGAGAGAGAGAGAAGGAATACCCATGTGATAGTAATGTGAAGTTTAGTGATTTTCTTTTCTCCCTAACACTGTAAACAAATAGACAAAAGATACAGACAGATACTTAGACAAAAACGATGTATGTCCTGTAGATCAATAGACAGGAAGGAAGACTGATGCCTGAATGGATGGACAGTTGTATGGATAGATAGACAGACATATTACAAGCCGATAGATACTGGTGGACATACAGAACAGGTGACGCATAAGTAGCCAAATAGTTTGCGTACACGTATATTCTCGCTGTTATTAATTAAGCATTATTGAAAGCAGAATAAACTTACATTAGATTTTATACCTTTTGTGACTAATGTTGTGTATTTACGCTTCATTGTAATTATAAAGGAAATGAATTCCTGCTTTTTTACCACTATGTAATTTTATATATAATGTAGGTAAGGACAAACGTAAGGACAGACAGGCACATAGATATATAGGTGGATGGATGGTTGGATGGAGGGAGAGATAGGCGGGTGGATAGATAAACAAACAGATATGTAGGTGAATTGATTGACAGACAGACAGATAGATACAGCGAAAAATAAAATGACAGAAAACAAACACACGTAGACAAAATGCAAAATAGGCAGATAGAGATAGAGAGCACACACAAAGAGCAAAGCAGACAGATAGATAGACAGGCATATACTGTAGCCAGATGAAAGCAGACAGATAGATAGACAGGCATATACTGTAGCCAGATGAACAAACAGGCAGCAGGCACACAAAGACAATACACAATCAACCTGGGAAGTTTCTGGGGCAGTGGGTGGGTGGGGGGGGGGTCGACCTGGGAGCTGGGTAATTCGGTTATCTCATCCTGCACGCGTATTGTTCTGGTCGGATTGTCTCCACTAACTTGATACTGACTCATAATTCGGCACCACCACTTCTCATGGATTTTTGCCCGTGTGTGTGTGTGTGTGTGTGTGTGTGTGTGTGTGTGTGTGTGTGTGTGTGTGTGTGCTTATTTATGCGTCATTAGGGAAAATTGCATTTTTGTTTTTGTTTTCCTTTTTAAAAATTGTTACTTCCCCCTCGTCCCCCTCCCCTTCGAAATACACATACTGTATTTCCGGAGTCTGCTTTGAAAATACTTTATAAAATAACAGCCAACTTTGTAAGTAGGACCGCCTCTATCCACTCACATGATTTGATGCCATCATCAGGTAATTCTACACTGAATGGCAAGTCATTTTTTTTTTCCTGTTACCCAGAAACTCATATACTACGTTGGGTAGTAACCATATAACCATTTAGATGTCAGGTGATCTCGTGGGTTAAGGTGCTCCTTCCGAACCTGTCCCATAAAGGCTTACATCCGAGGCGTGCTTGTGGAACACTGTTTTTCTCACATAATACCACTCAGGGAGCGCGACTGGTCATCTTCACCTTAAAATGTCGGGGCCAGATAGTTTAGTCCCTGGTCCATCAGTTCCGCATGGGGCATACACGATTGGATGATAGATCAGACAGAAGACACGGTATCAGATGCAAAGAAGACGAAGAAAGGAAAGGAAAAAAGAAGAAGGCTTAGGACTATTGTCTATTAACTACAAGTGTCATTAAAGCAGATAATCAGTTTTTAAGTTCCAGTCTTCTAGTATATGCAACACTTCGCAATCAGATTTACATCCCGGTCCCCATTTTGTACTGCAGTTTGAGCATCGGAGAAATAGAACTTTGTCCACCAGTCTGACCGTCTCGAGGCTTTCCAGGTGCGAGCTGGATGTGCTGTAACTTTACCACCGGGTCCCTCATACCCTGCCTGCTGGGGAAGGGGTGGGTTGGGTGGCTTGGTGTGGCGCCCCAATAGTCCCGTCGTTAAGCCAGGTTTATGAGGCTGGGTTATCTCAGGCCCCGGAACGCAGGCCAACACACTACCGTACCCCAATGAAGGGGGACGGGAGGAGGAAACCAGTAGTGAGGGGAAGATCAGTTCAAGGGGCGAGGTATTCCATTGCATCGTTTTAGCTCCTTTCATCTACCACACCAGTACCACACAGGACTAACACACCAATACAACACCGCACCAGCCACATCACATAACCGTTTGCATTTGCCTAATCCGGCCATGAACATTTGCGCTTGTGTATTTAGATTCCATTTTCTTCGTGGATTCTGTTTTCTCTTTTCTCTCTTAGACTGTTCAGACAAAGGAAGAAACTTAGTGTGAGAGCGGTGGAAAATTATTGTCTGGTCAAAGCCGTAAATTAGAAAATACTTTTGGTTATGGTGAATATCAGAAGCACATAGTAAGCCGTCCAACAGCAATGTAAGCCAGGGATGCGCGGACTAGGGGAGGTGTGGGGTAGTGGTATAGGTCCTTCTCTTCAGTGTTTGCTTTATAGATAGTTTGTTAGGTAAGAACGTTTAGCCTTTGGTTCCTCCTTACATTGCACTTACCTCCCCCACAGAAAGAGAGAGAGAGAGAGAGAGCAGCCATTAAAACTCAGTGGTTTTAATATTTTCATTCACCATTTGTCTCATGTTATTTTATCCCATTGTATGTATATCCAGCGAATTGCGCCATTACGCTTCATTACCAATAAAACAGCCCCAGAGGAAGATTCATTTGAGCAGATAATGGTGTTTGCATCCATTTTCCTCTTGGATATGCACCAAACCCACCTCAGCCCGTGACCACGGTTGAAGGCTCGTTATGTGACTAGTGATTTTAAAGTGAATAATGAAGTTTTATTTTGTACGTTCCCATAAAGAAATTAAATAGTTAATTGCATGCAGGACTATTTCTACTTAATGTCATTCAGATCTAGACAAGAGTATACGGAATTTCATTGACTGGGAAGTAACCTTAATAAGTTTATGAAATCGTTTTTTTTTTATGATAATGGGTTACAGATTTTACACGCTAGAAAATAATTGATAATATGCCGTATTCTGGGTGGCATAGGAGGATTCATAGGACCTCTTCCTTGACGATTTATTTTGCATATTTTACAGCCTATCATTCTCTTGTATGCTCCTTCTTTCGTATGTTAATTATATGATTTTAATAGCATACCTAGTTTGGAACAGTAATATACATAAGGATATTGTGGTGCACTGTGCAGACAGATTCGCTAAAGAAGGGGTGTTATGAATTCTCCAACGCCATTCTAAATAATTCCCATGACCTATCGGTGTAGGTGGAGCAGGATCTCGTCGCCTCAGTGTAATATATCTATCTCTCGGTGGTGCTGGAAAGGGAAGCCTTCACGTGGTGGCACATATATTACCTGGTGGTGGTCCTGTCCGGTTATTCAGACGTCCCTCAATTCCCTCCCTGTTCCCGAAAGGAGGATGGCAGACCGAGGGAGTAAAAAGTTGTTTATAGCGGCGGTCTAACTGTTATTCCGGAGATCAGTATCATGCGCTTGTTTTATTGAACGCCAGTTCGTTTTTCATGTCCCAAGACAAGATGGGGACTGGAATAAAAAGAAAGAAAAATTTAATACAGTACCTCTAAAGTAATATTTTTTGGAGATATTCTTTTTTAACTAATGATACCCCAAAACAATACAGCTCCGGGAAAATCTGATACATATTTTTCACGTTAACCTGACCCATATTTTCGTCCTTATGTAGCTCTCATTGGTTGTAAAAGAGTACTTTGCGGCTGTACTTCCTTTCCATGGCACTTCTTCGTGACTGGCAGAAAGTTACAGTGTTAATCTCTTGTAACAATTCAGCATTCAAGAGGGAGAGAGGGCAGCTTTAGGCCAGGTTAGAGTGAAAAGGGTATAGCCATCCCGTTCTCACAAATTACAACTTTTGTCACGTTCTTACTCTTCTAATCCTTGCCCATGAAACAGCCTTGCTAATATGAATATGACAGGAAAGTTGGTTGCAGATACAGTATACGAATGTATGGTGTCTTGGAATATCCTTAAATATTTTTTATAGAATTCTCTGCTGTTTATGATACTGAAATGAGAATCAGCTATCTTTCACGTGTGCCTGTGACAGGCAAAATTATAGAAAAAATTGTGAAAAGATTAATGAAGCTAGTTTTTAGAGAAGATATTGGTCAAAAGTGTAGCCGGGGCGTTTTCTCTCAGTGAAAGTGTCAAGAGAAAATGGACTCATCTGCAGAAACTTGGTTGTCTCAGGCATTTGGAGAATCGATGTCTACTTTTATATCTTTCACCGCCAGTAAGCTATACTCTCCCCACTTAAATTTGGCTTAAAGTTGCCATCCCGTCATCTTCATTGCAGAACTAGAACTTAACACAAGTATTTGATGCAAGTCACGAAAAATCGCCAAGAGAAAGATGAAGTAGAGCAGTGGTACTACTGACTCAGAGAATGAAGCTTCAAACAAACGAATTTTCTCCAGTTTAAGGTGTTCGAATTGCAGTCCTGTTTGAGAATATACAACTGTTAATATTGGTGTAATCACCATCATCATCATCCTATAGATAATGTTACTGTGTGCGTGTGTGTGTAAATATATAATTCCTTAAAACATCCAGTGTTCTAGAAAGCAAGGATATTCGAGGAACGAGAGGGTGAGGGAAGAGGGGTTGAAAGGGAGGGAGGAGACGGGGTGGAAGGGAGAGAGGAGGGAGGGGAGCATGAAGGAGGGGGGGTATAGAGAGGAGGGAGGGGGGCTGGATGGGGGAGGGAGGAGGTAAGGGCGGAATGTGAGTGATGGGGAGAGAGGAAGGGGGGTGGGTGGAGGGGGAGAGAGAATGGAGGAAGCGTGCTTTTCAGGGAGGAGGAAGAGGTGGAGGGAAGAAAGACAAGAGGTGGGAGGACAATGAGAGGAAAGGAAGGATAAGAAAATGAAAATGAAAAAAAGGAGAGAGGGAGGGGGTGGAGGGTGAAGGAGTATAAAGAGAAGGAGGTTGGTTAGGCAAGTTAGCGGAGGAGGGGGGGGGGGAGAACTACTGGGGGTGGAGGGAGGGAGGGGGAGAGAACAGTGGGAAGCGGGTGGTGGAATTCGCCGGCTTTTGGTCATTTTGCCTTGAGCTGCGGGTGGTGAATGTTCTCCGTGATTGTGGTAAGATAATTTTCCTTTTTTGTCCCATTAATTGCTTTTATGATGATTATAACTGATTTAATATGTTCTGTAAACACATCTGAGTACATTTAAGGCTTACTGAGATAATTGAAATCATAATAACTGACAACAGAAGGACAACAGAGCTGTGTGTGGAGAGGAATGTATGGAATTTGGTGTGGGGTCGGGTAGGTGTGGGATCTGGTTGAAGTTCAGGTTTTGGTGTAGAATTTTAGTTTTTTATGTGTATGGATATTTTATAATGTTTTTTTTTATCGGGTTTTTGATGTGATGGCTTTTAATGATTTTTTTTTTTTTTTTTTTTTCCAGCATGGTGACGAAAAACAGCATGACAATGAGGTGAATATTGTGGCCTGCCTTTCCGGTTCCAAGGCATTTAGATATTGACGGCTACCACCACTGCAGCTACCACAACTACCACCACCACCATTATTAGCGTAGCCACAACCATCACTTTGGAGGGAGCCTTTAACTGGATACTAATTAGGTGAGTATACCAAAGCCTTTTCAGTTTATCATTATTATATTACTTCCAAAATTATTGTTTGCTAGTTTCACATGGCTTTTCTGGAAGGTTTAGTTAAATTAATTTTCATTCTAAAAATCATGTGGTTCAGTAAGCCTATAAAACAATGATACCGTGCCCCTTTTCAATTAGCTTATGGCCAAGTGTAGTCCGATTGGGATGCTGATTGTCCTAACCAGGGAGACATTCGTAACTTATGACCCAGACTAAAGATTCCCAGCCCCTTTTCATTTAGTTGATGGCAAAGTGTAGTCAGTGGGAGTAATTTTGACTATAGGTCTTTCACAATAACTTGGCCCAGGTTTTCGTTCTCTCGTAATTTTTCACATAGCTCATTGGCAAAGACTGTTGTATGGCTTTACATTCTTCCCATAATACTTCATGGTTAATATCGTATTCTAGTATTAAATATTACAACTTGGCATTCAACATGAAGAGATTGCAATGTTAGGCCAACTTAGAGTAAAAGCAGTATGGTAATCAAGGACTCATTCGTAACTGAGAACTACGGCTTATCAAAGTCCATGCAACCACATCTTCGTATTTTTTGTGGGAGTGACTCATTATCAGAAAAACCGGCTGTAGATCTGAAAGCGACAACACCCCGCTTTGAATTCTTTGCTGTAACAAAAACTTATATGATGCAATGCTCTTCACTTTGGCTTGGTCAAAAATATCGCGGCATCTGGAATATTGAGTTGTAACAGTAAATGAATACCATAATATGATCACTAAAAAGTGCTCTGGAAAGGAAAAGTAGCTGTAGCATTATCATGTTCTGTCACAGAACTATGCGAAATGGACTGCATAAGACAAAATGTAGGGCAAGTAGAAGGTACTGTAGTAGTAGTAGTAGTAGTGTTCTATAATTGCCCACTCAAAATGTATATAATTTGTACAATATTTATATAATCATTGCAGTGGTGTTCCTGTGGTGACCCTGGCTTCGTGGGGTGAAAACCAAGCTTGGTTCGAGAGAGAGCAGCCTGACTCTGGTTTGAGCGATGAGAGACTCCTGGAGAACTCAAGTAGCGAGGGGCCGTGACTTCTTGGAGGAGTGGATAAGTCTGTTCAGAGAAGTATAATACTGTAATGCCTCTGTTTTATCCTGGTAAATTCTCTTAGCGTTTTCAGCTGTTAGTGTAGTCAGGTAGTTATGGAAGACAATTGACCAAGGACTCTTTCTTACATTATAACCAAGGAGAGAGAGAGAGTTGGAGGGAACGCAGCTAAATGGCAGGGGACAGGGCAATGTGAAGCAACCCCTTTGGGATTAAGGTGTCTGGCGATATGTAACTCATTTCAAGCAACCACACAGTATTGATTATTTCAGTCCAGTGAAAACAAACTGGTTATAGTAACGGAGACTCATTCCTACCTCCGTAATTGTAAAGTTAAATTTTATATAGTCAATAGTACTAAAGTTGTGGGAGTGCACCAGTTCCATCTGGTAAGAATTTTCTAATAAGAATTTTTCTCACGGTTAAGGAGGAGACGAGATAGAGGTAGTTTTTGCATTATTTTTTTTTTCTTGTGTAGTTTAATGTAGGTTAATGCCAGAATGTCACTACCTTGCCAATACGCCTTTGCCATAGCGCTGCTTTAAGTAGCATAATTATCTTGTCATTGATACTAATGTTAGAGTGGGTTAACTTATACAGAATACCATGCAAGAAATATTAAAGGTTATGATTGAACTTTGATACCTAACTACTTTATGCAGTGTGGGTGAGGGCAGAGGTAAAATAAATACAGAATGTAGGTGCAGTAATAGAAATTAAATGTGATCCATTTCATTGGGTATGTGAAGAGGATGGAGGATAACTGCGAAGGATGAGAGGTGTGAACGTTGAGGGTAGAGCTGAAAGAGGTAGAATGAGATGGTTTGGGAATGTGGAGAGGATGATAACTGGATTCAAAGGGTGATGTGTGAACGTTGAGGGTAGAGTTATGAGAGGGAGACTGAAAAAGACCTGGGATGCTCATAGTTATCTCAGAGATAAGGGGCTGAATGGAGAAGATGCTAGAGATCAAGCAGCATGAAGAGCTGCCGTTAGGTGACTTAGGCTGATATATGTCAGCGTCATGGGGACTTAATAAATGAACGAACTGAGGAAACAATTCTCATCTCAGCCATAGGTGGGTAGAGAGGCTAATATGATCGATATAACTACTCCCGTTGTTGTGTTTTCTCCAGTCTTGCATTCTGCACCCTGCCTTACCGCATCATTGGGTGGAAAAGATCGGGATGAAGGAAAAATGATTCAGTAGATAGTTCGTTTTGCACTGGCTCGAATAAGGAAGTAGCATTATACTGTTTAAGATGCGTTGGTTACTATGCAAATTTTGGTTTATTTTTCACTGAGGAACTTTTTTAGAGGCCATAACTCAGTTTTGGGTTCAAGTTTATCGGCACGCGAATCTGGGGGACTTAGGCTGAAATTACCCTTCTGCAGTCCACCATCCTCTTTGGGATAAGTACTTACATGTGTGGCAAGAATATTAACTGACTGACTCCTTGAGATTGATGGGTTAGATATAGCCCTCAGTTATGTCCTATGTCCTTCAGCATAAAATGTAACAAATGTTGAGGTGGCACTTAACTGCAGTTAAAGAATTGAGAACCATAACATATTTGTACTTCGGGGCAATTGGAGGGGAGGGGCATCATGCCAGCAGAGGTGGCCCCTCCTGGGGAGGGGAGCAGCTCAGCTGGATGCTAAATAGTGAGTACTCCTTAATGTGTAATAGCTACTGGATCATGTAGATGCCGGTCTGTTGAAATAACCATTGATGAGCCTAATGGAGTGTACTGTACATCAGTATTTTTAGTTAAATCTTGCCTTGGTACTAGCTTTTGCTGATTCACAGTTGGCTGCAAAACTTTACCCAGTAGGTGCTGGAAAGCTAGAGTGCACTAAAGCCTGTAGTTATATTAGGAAGCTAATTCTGCAAGAGTATTGCTGAAATGTTTTAAATTCAGACTTAAATGGAAACACCTACAGCTGCTGTACGATATATCGGGAAGTTTTCATTTTCACCCATTCCACCTTTTGTATGTTACTTTCTTAACTTCTCCATATACATTAAATAAGCTTTGGAGACTGAACAGGAGCGTAGATAAAACTACTATTACCCATGCACTAAAGAATATAACATCTAAGCTGGATAAAATTATTGTGCTGGAAAGAGTTAATCAGAACAAGTGAAAGAGTTCTAGGGGTTGAACGAAAGTCAGCTTGATAGCCCTCTGTATTTGAAAGGGACAGCAGTGTCGTGATAGTAAAGCCTTGTCTTCCATGTGAGTGTTTGGTTTCTGAGATGCATTGGCATCTTATATCTTTTTAACACAACTAGATTTTATTAAAGCTAATTTCAGACTATTCTCTACACCATAAACCATTAAAATGGAAGACATATCCCTCATTAACCCAGCCAGAGCCATAGGTCCCCTCTAAGTTTATAAATGGCCGATGGTAGCAAGAAAATCAAAAATATATCGCTCAGGAAGAGGTACTAGGGGAACCACTTTTTGCGAGCCTATGGGTCAGAGGTCCTGTTGTAAAATGTCTTGTGATAGCGAGAATAAAATAAAAAAAACGAATCATTAAGGAAGAAGTGCTAAAGGAGTTAAATAGTAGATGTTTGAATTCATCCTTAGGCACATCTGAAATTTGAATTAGGTGGATTGCAGGCTTAAGTTGCCCATTTCCTGCAGTCCACCATCCTCCCTGTAGTGGATTGGAAAGTAATGATATTTTCTATAATAAAGCAATTTAGCAGCTGTTTTATCAGGGCAAGTACATGGTCACTCCAGCTCATCCTTTTAATTAGATTAGAAAGTTTCCTTCTGCTTGTGAGAGTTTCTCCTTCTTCCTGTTACGGTTTCACCTTTTGCCTGACTTATCTCCTCCTGCCTGTGACTTATCTCCTGCCTGTGACTCTCTCTTCTGCCTGTGACGTCTGTTTCTCCCTCCTATTACTGTTTCCTCTTTTGCCTCTGACTCTTCTCCTGCATGTGACTGTTTTCTCCTTATGCCCGTGACTGTTTCTTCTTCTGCCTGTGACTGTTTTCTCCTTATGCCTTTGACTATTTTCTCCTTATGCCTGTGACTGTTTTCTCCTTAGGCCTGTGACTGTTTCTCCATATGCCTGTGACTTTCTCCTAATGCCTGTGACTTTCCCCCAATGCCTATGACTATTTCCTTCTGCCTGTGACAGTCTTATGCGATGTCCAGTCATCTTTCAGGGAATGGATCTTTACTTTGTTCAGCTTGTTTGGAAAGATCTTTTTTTACTGTTAGCAATCTCGTGTAATCCAAACATTAAAAAACCGGTAATGTCTTTAGTATTACTTCATTAGGCACGGAGTATGGTGGTTTATCTTTAGGTGTATTAATTGTTAACAGTTTTTCTATCTATCTATCTTTATACCTAGGCTGCTTCCCCCAAGGAAAGGGAGGTAGCCGAGACAGGACGACTCACTCTCCATTTACTCATCCATTCAAACACATTCATTCGCATCTTAGCCCCAAAGGGGAGAACGGACAGATCCTCACCGCATCACACCGCACAAGGGTCAACTGCGCAATGCAATCAGTGACATCCACAGCAGGGCCCGACAGCAGAACTGGTTTACCCCTGCCACATCATAACAGACCCATCCCCTTACCCGCACCTGACCTGACTAGCTGATCAGACCAAATGCGGGAGAATATCCCCTCAGGGCTGCGTCATCACTTATTCATTCACAATTTTGCCTTCCTTTAAAGTTTGACCGTCCTTTTAACCACCGTCGTTGTTTAGTGGGTTAAGGTGCTCTCATTGGCTGATGTTTGGAATTTAAGTGGGTGTGTTTCCTAGTGTCTGATTTACTGCCGATGCCTGGTGGTGTAGGGGGTTAAGGTGGTCCAGCTAGATATGCCTTGGATTTTTTTTTTTTTTTTTTTTTTTTTTTTTTTTTTTTTACGTATGGAATTTAAACTGATCTTCGGATGATTCAGTTGGCAGGTGTTTGAATGATCAGTGTGTTAGTGTGTGTTAAGATTATTTTAATGTTGAGGTGCCTGGTGCTCTAGAGTGGGTTTGGGTGCCAGGTGGTCTAGGAGAGTTTGGGTGCCTGGTGATGATGGTTAGGGTACCTGGTGGTCTAGTGGGTTTGGGTGACTGGTGCCTCAGCAACCTCAGCATAGTATTTGTTTGGGGAGTGGTTCAGTTCCATCAGATGAAAACAACGCAGTTAATGCTTCTATATATATATTTACAGGGAGTGATTTGACCTCAGCAAGAGGGTTGAAGACCGCATCAAGATGGCAAGATCAACCCAACTTTGTTAGAGGAAAATGCCTGTGTTCCTTGAAGATTGGTAATGTGTTAACTGCATCTCTCTTTGCTTTAACTTGGCCTAAAATTATCATACTAGTCACAAGGAAGTGTTGTGGAGAGGGTGTAACTGTCCTAAAATTACCATCTTTGAAATTAAGTATTTAGCCGACATTAAAATTATTGATGCTTGTCCCAAAGAAGTGCTGTGGAAAGGATGTAGAGCCGTTACTGTCTTTGGCTACTGAACCACGCTGTTAAAAGGATAACTCTTGGCCAAGTTAAGGTAAAAGAACTGTAGGTGTATATACAGAAAGTCTTCGTTTGTGCTGGTCACGGAGTGCCGTGAAAAGCTGTGGTGAAAGAATTTATAGCTGTATATACAGAAAGGCCTGGTTTACGTACCTTTTTTTCCAAGTAGTTCACTCATTTTGTCCCCAGGCTTGTTTAAATGTACGTCATGAAGTGCTGAATCATTGACCCCAAGCGTATCTGAGCATGAACATGGTGGTCTACAGGCTGAATTTGTCCATCACCTGTAGTCCACCATTATCCTTTGGGAGCATAGAACATGACTAATAACCAAGACTACTTATGAAGGCAACCCTCTCCAGTGCCTTTAAAGTGGTTTATGACAAGTAACAGGGATGATACTGTAGTCCATCATTATATTTAGGTAGGAGACTGAGGGATGTTGGATTTTGAATTGAGGGACTAGTTGATGCTGGTCGGAGCCAGTCTGTCTGGCAAAGCAGACCCGTCGACCACAGGCAAGCCACAAACCCTTGCTGGGCCACCCCAATGTATGAGACTGTAGTCCTCCAGTATTGTTAGGGAGGATAGGGAGGGAACTGAGGGATGTTTTGTTTAATGGGATTTTGAATTGAGGGACTAGTTGTTGTTGATTCAGCCCCAGAGTGTGTGGCATAAGACCCATCAACCACAGGTAAGCGACAGCCCCTTGCAGGGCCATCCCAACGCATGGATTCAATGTTCCCCTGCGGCTGACAGCGCCCTGTAACAGCTAGGTGTGGGGCAGTGTGGAGGTTTGGTTCCTGTATGGATGCCGCATTTCAGTCCCAGTTAAGAGGGGCACCACCATCAGGAGCTCCACATCACCCCGTTATTTGATTATATGGTTACCACCCAGCATTGTAAATGGTTTCCTGGGTTGCGAGAAATCAGGCTTGGCATACAGCGTATAGCCACCTGATGTGGAAAGAATAGTAATAAAAAGTGAAAGGAAGGAAAGAGAGAATTAGGAAGATAGGAAGACAAAGAAACAGTGATAGAGGGCAAGGAAGAAGTAGGCAGTACTACATAGTGTGAATGGATGATGTCACCACCACCTACCACCTGAGGGACTAGTAACCAAGACGACTTGTGAAAGCAGGTCTCCTGTGCCTGTGAGGTCTTATTGCAATACCACATTGATATAACTAGTAACAATGAAGCCTGCCACTTCATGAAGGCAACCCTCTCCATTGGCCATAAAGTTCCATTGTTGCATGTTTTCGTATCTGACAGATCCCTGTTCCCTTTTCTTTTATTTGATGGCGTTGTGTAGTCAGAATAGAAGTCATGATTAGTTAACAAAAGTGATTGGATCTCTGGATGGTGGTGCTACTGTCAAATGAGAGGGAGTGTGGCTGTTTGTGGTTTGCCACAAGGATGTGGGATGTAACTCCATCTTGTGCACATAAGTAGTGGTAGTAGAGGTAGACTGCGAGATAATGCCAATTTCGTGTGTGTAGTGTGTCGGGGAGAACATGTGGAGATTGTCAGACGTGAAAGGATTGATCTTGCTGAAGAGTTTGAGTGTGTGGAGTTTTATTTGGGGTTGACATTTTATGAGCGGGAGGTGTGGCTGGAGCTTGGTCTGTGGCAAGGGTACAGAGTGGTTGGAGGAAGTTCAGGGAGCTGTTGAGAGGGCTCTCCCTCCGTGCTGACGGATCTTTGCATGCAGCAATTGTTCGGATTGTAAAGGAAGAGGGTATTAGTAGGCTCAAAAATACAGAAATGACAATGATGGATGTGTAGTGCGTCTTTGAATGACAGGCCAGGGGAGGTGTTAGGACGTCGATTGAGTTGAGAGGGAGGATGGGACTTGAATGTATTGTAGTGATGAGGAGGGATAGACTGAGATGGTTTGGGTATATGGAGAGGATGGAAAGTGACAGCTAGGTGTGGAGGGTGGGAGGTGTGAATGTTGAGAGGCAGACCAAAAAAGATCAGATGAAGTCAGAGGGTGAGACCTCAAGGATAAGGGAGTGAACAGGGAGACTGTCAGAGATGGAACAGCATGGAGAGCAACCATTTGGTGACCAAGGCCGACTCTTGCAAGCATACTGGAACCTTCATAAATGAAACAAAATGAAACGAAGTAACCAAGGATATTAATTCGTACCTAGAATAGAGATTAAACTGCAACCACATTTTTTTCCCCAGTCTTGTCAGGTGGCTGTACCTATAGAGCTTGTTAAACAGGTAAAATTTTCAAAACGAGCTGTATGAAAGGAATAATGTATTTAGGCCATATCTGTGACTTTAAACGAGGACATCTGTATATGCACTGCTTTTGTATTAGTGGATGTGCGAACATCTCATGAGGAGCCCAGTCAGTCAGTTAGACCCTTTGATTTTACATCAGTTCTTCACTCTTGTAGATTTTACTATATTGCGGCCCTCATGATCTCACATCCATCACATGAACATTTATGTGCTGACCATAAAATATTTTCTTCCAATAAATTATTTATTTGTATTGTAAATGTTTGAATAATTTATCTAGTAGAGTAAACTTTTTCACCTTTAAGACTTAATGAAAAAAATTTTTTTTTGACAAGGCAGTCGTAGAATTCCCGGGATTTTGGATTTAGTCTGATTAATCTTGCTTTTCTTAATGTTACATGAGTTGTTTTGCTCATGAGTGAGGTATTTTTGTGAATCAAAATAAAAAACGTAACTCGAAAACTGCAGCTTAAGAATAATCCATGCTCCTGGTGCGCAGAGAAATATTTAACTCTTATCGACATTTTGGTCGCAATGATAGTGATGCAGTTTGCATGTTTTTACTCTCGCTACAACTGTCGCATCTTTTTCTAAATTCTATCGCTACGTAAATGGTCACTGCTTCTCGGAACTACCGCTTGCATCCCTCCACCACAACGACGGGTGCGTAGCACCTGTCTGACAGCAAACTCTCGTACCTCTCCTGTCCAGCTGTCTAATGTATGAGTTAATCATTACTCTGTCCTTCATGTATGCAACAGGTCAACTCTGGAACTGCCTTCCTCTTCTTTTCCTACTGCCTATGACCCTCCAGTCTTTTAAACGCTTTGTGCCCAGTCATCTCAAAATAAACTAGTGTTGACTTTAGCTCTTAGCTTTATAATTTTTGTTGGAGGGAAAAAATCTTTCCGGCTTTCTAACATTTGGTTCCTTCTTCCTTGCATTAAAAAATAAATCGGTTTAAATAGTTCTGGGAACAGCATGACCTACAGATTTGCTGCTATAATGTTCATCGTATATCATGTTGGACTTAAAGACCAGTTACATGGGTATGGAATGGCTGGGTAGGCCAGGAACAGCATATATATATATACTTTATGAATTGCCTGCTTGCACAAGACCATGAGCGACAAATTTAAATTTCAGCCTGCATGTCTGTTATATGATCACGAAAAGTGATGTAAACTGTAGGGAGCAGTTCATAACCAAACTTTTAAGTGAGCAAAGTCTTAAAGGTGAGAAATGTTACTTCGCAACTTTTAAAATACGTATAAAACTATTGGCCATATATATTATCACTGGAGAGAAGGTGTTTAAGGGAGATCTGTTACTGGTAGATATGTTATGATTGCATTCCACATCTTAGTCTAATCAGAAATAGGCCATAGTGTTGCTTTTCACTCCAAAAATTAAAACTGACCAAGGATGAGATGGAGTCATGGAGTGGAGATAGCGAATTAACTAGAGTGTGAGTGAGGTGGAGGGGGAGACCGGGGATGAGATGCAGGGATGTAGTTGAGGTATAGGAGAGTAGGGTGTAAAGTTTGGAGTGGGGGAGATGGAGATAGGGTAACTGGGAGTGTATGAATGACGGAAGAGGTATGGGGAGTGAGGGTTGGAGAGAGACATTAGAGAGGGGGGTGTAAGTTGGGGGAATGGAAAGTAGATCAGGTGTGTGTGTGTGAGTGGGGTGTAGGGATGGGGTGGAGAAGTATATGAGAGGCGAGGGTTTAAGTTGGGGGGGGGATGGAGAGTGACAAACTAATCAGGAGAGAGGATGTGAGTGAGGTGGGGGGGGAGAAGGGGGGGTGGCCGAGGATGAGAAAGGGATGGAATGGAGAGGTATATGAAGGGGGGTGTAAGTTGGGGGGGGGGGATGGAGAATGACAAACTAATCAGGAGTGTGTCTGTGAGTGAGATGGGGGGGAGAGACGAGGGGTGGCTGAGGATGAGAGGGATGGAGAGGTATATGAGGGGGGGGGGTGTAAGTTGGGGGAATGGAGAGTAGGAGGCTAACTAGAAGAGAGCAATTGATTGAGGTGGCGGGGGGGAGACCGAGGATGAGATGGAGTGGAGAGGTATATGAGGTGGGGCAGCGAAATGACGGGGGACAGGGCTGCGATTTGTACCCCCTAAAGGATTAAGGCGTCTGACTATAGGTAGATAGCTTGTCCACACCTTTTTCTCAGTAATAGTAATATGGCCATGAGTTACGTATTTAATGTTTGCTATATGAATAGACTCTGAACTTTAACTTGGCCTAAAATATTAATTTTTGCAGTCTGTATTACGAGTTATAACGACAATTCTTAAAAAATGATGTTAGTAACATACAATGAAAAGGATTTTTAGTCATAGCACTGCGTTTGTACGCCTCGAGTTAATTTACGTGAACCAGCTGGAAAAGAATGAAAAATTGGGCCAAGTTAGTGATGAGTATGAAATTGTTACCTAGTGCAATGTGATTTTGTTGACGGATATTTAACATGGATCGCAACCAGTACGTTAGTATCTTTAAACCCCTTTAGTACGGTGATGAATTTTCTCAGTTTATTGTTGTTGCATCCCAGATGATTTTATTAAGGTTTATTCTTGCTGCTGCCATACTATTTTATTCAGCTAAGAAAGGATTTTACGTACCACCCCTGCCCCCTTGCTATACCCAGCCATGCCCTCCCATACCTACCCTGCTTAACCAGTATGTCACTGCGGTCCTAAGACTACCGTTCTTGCCTTGTCTCGTCCAGTATGTCACCTAAGCTGAATAAAATCGTGTGGCATCAGCAGGAATAAAATGTCCTCATACTGAAGGGGTTAATTGGCTCATGTCTTTGATATACTGTATGCCATGTTGACTAATGTTGCATTGCTTCCTGTTTAACATGCCTTAGCAAACACACGTTGCGTGGTGCACACAGTGTTTGGCAATGCATGTTAAGTAGCCCTTTTGATCACTCTGTTGTATGCCATGTGTTCTTGTATAGCTCTGCCTGGCATTAGCTGGGCAGAGCAATAAAAGACATGGCATCTACACAGCGATTTGAAGGGCACGCTCTTGGAAGCATCTTGGGGTAGGGCACAGAACCTATCTCGATAAATCGGCCACGAAAATACGGACTGGCAACCCTTTCGGTTACCAATGCGTATTTTCTTGGCCGATTTATCGAGATAGGTTCTTTTTGCTACAGAACCTCTCTTGTGTACATCCAGTGGAAATAAAACCAATGTATTATTACTATGTCTTTACTGTATACCTTTCCTTCACATATATATTTTTTTTACTTATATTAAAATGTGGACTTTGAAAAAATATCAGAGAATAATACCAAGACATATATGAATAGTACAAAGGAGTACTGTTCATATATGTCTTGGTATTATTTCTTTGATATTTTTTCAATGTCCACATTTTGTACACATATTACGAATATATAATATTATATATAATATATATATCATAATATATATTACATATTATATATAATACATATATAATATATATTATATAATATATAATATAATATATATTATATATTGTTTATATATAAACTTATAACAAATTCATATATAAAATAAAACAATTTACATAATAGGCAAAGCAAGGGAGAGAAGAAAATAGCATAGGAGGGAGAACACGGCAGATAAAGATGAGTATGGCAGAAGGATGGCAGGACAGGTCACAACAAGGCATGAATAACAGAACAGAGATGGCAGGACAGGTCACAACAAGGCATGAATAACAGAACAGAGATGGCAGGGCAGGACACAGCAAGGCAAGAACAGCAGTACATAGCAGGGAAGGATATAGCATGGCATGAACACCAGAGCATAGCACAAACGGCAGGGAAGGACAGCAGAACATAGCTGAGATGGCAGGGCAGGGCACAATAAGGCAAAGTAAGTGTGCAGGAAAAGTGTATGACTGCATACAGGACGGGTGCAGGACAGGACGGGTGGCAGGGCATAGCAAGGGTGCAGTGGAAATAAGGGATGGCATGACATGGTTGGCAGGACAGGGACAGCAAGGCATAATAAGGGTGCAAGGGAGGGGAGGACACTGCAAGGGTGCAGCCTATGTAAGAGATGGCAGGACAGGACAGAGGTGGCAGGTAAAGGATGACAGGACAGGTAAGGGATGAGAAGGCAGGAGAAGCCTGGCAGGACGGGACAGGACAGGAGGGATGAACAGGACAGGAAAGGAATGACAGGAAGAGCAGGGCACGAAAGACATTACAGGGCAGAGGAAGGGTGCAGGGGAGGGCATGGCTGTGTATTGCAAGGGTGCAAGGGAGGACATGGCTGTGTATTGCAAGGGTGTAGGGGAGGGCATAGCTATGTACTGCAAGGGTGTAGGGGAGGGTATGGCTGTGTATTGCAAGGGTGTAGGGGAGAGCATGGCTGTGTGTTGCATGGGTGTAGGGGAGGGTATGGCTGTGTATTGCAAGGGTGTAGGGGAGAGCATGGCTGTGTGTTGCATGGGTGTAGGGAAAGGCATAGCTATGTACCGCAAGGGTGTAGGGGAAAATATGGTTGATTTGCAAGGGTGCAGGGGAGGGCATGACTACATGTATTGCATGGGTGCAGGGGAGGGCATGGCGATATATTGCAAGGGTGTAGGGGAAAATATGACTGTATCCCAAGGGTGCAGGGGAGGGCAAGGCTGGGTACTGCAAGGGTGCAGGGGAGGGGAGGACAGTGCAAGGGTGCAGGGCAGGTAAGTGATGGCAGGACAGGGATCATGGGACAGGACATGGATGACAGGACCAGCAGGGGACACCTGGCAGGGTATAGCAAAGGGGGGTTGTCGGGTGTGTTACAGGGTGGTGGTGGTAGGGTGGGTTGCAGGGCAGTGGTGGTAGGGTGGGTTGCACAACAGTGGTGGTAGGGTGGGTTGCAGGGCAGTGGTGGTAGGGTGGGTTGCAGAGCAGTGGTGGTAGGGTGGGTTGCAGGGCAGTGGTGATAGGGTGAGTTGCAGGGCAGTGGTGATAGGGTGGGTTGCAGGGTGGTGGTGGTGGTGGTGGTGGTGGTGGTAGGGTGGGTTGCAGGGTGGTGGTGGTGGTGGTAGGGTGGGTTGCAGGGTGGTGGAGGTTGAGAGGTGGGATGGGTGGTAAGGTGAGGATGAGGACGAGGAGGAGCAGGAGAAAGGAAGAGGAGAGGAAAAGGAAGGAAGAGGAGAAAGGAAGAGAAGAACAAGGAGGAGGAGGAGAAGAGGAAGCAGATGGAGGGAGGGAGCCAAAAACAATACTTAATTATACGAAACACTAAACCACAGAGAATAAACACACAAATGTTTTCATTTGTACTACAGTATACTGCCAACAAAGGGTATTATTAGTTTAAGCTTCTGAAACTGCATGTTAGTCAAATAATAACAATAATAACTTACTGGCAAACCCCTATCAGTAATTCCCCATTTAAGATACTTTCACTAAATACAGTTTCTCTCTTTAATCTGTCAGTCAAAAATACAAACATTTTTCGCATGATATGCTTCTTAATTAATCTCAAAGGTGTGCTGTGAAAAGTTAATATTATTTCATCTAAAAATATTAATTTATATTTATCACAATTACACATCCTGATACTAAGCAGCTGTCTTGCATATGATCCTTAAATGCTTGAGAAAAAGTCCCTCTTGCTGGGACCTAACCTAACTTCAAGCAATGTTCACCTATCGGCAATTTACAGGAATATATATCAATTATTAAATGAGGAATTACTTTTTGCTGGCATTATACACAAACAAAACTCACAACTTACACACATTTAGTTTGTAACAGTGTGGAAAATGTGCCCTTACATCTCAGATGATGTGTTTTAATATAATTCAATCCTATGCATATCTATACTGAACTTCTTATAGAGCCCTGAATTTAAAAGTGCGTGGTTGACATGTAAAAGTGGTTCAGTACTTTCGTATTGGTCATATATCATTTGTAAGGCTCGAACATGCTTGCGATGGCCTGGCAGCCTCCCTATTTAGTTCCTTATCCCTGAGTTCACAGGTCTTCTTCAGTCTGCCTCTCGCAACCTTACCCCTGATTCTCACCTTCTGCACCCAACTGTTATTAAAATGGGGTGCTAAGCAGACACCTTCATGTGGTGGCACTGATATAACCAGGCCATATCCAGTAAAAATGGCCAGATGCTCACTCACTGACCTGGAATCCTGACTACCTCACACATTCTTCTCGACATAAATGTTTCATAATTATCAACTCCATTACTTTCCCATGCAACATCAACACTGATACAATACCAGATGGTGTTCTCAGTGCTAAAAATACCTTGTGGCTAAACACACAGACACAGGACAACCAAAGGACTTTCAATCCAGAAATACACAACACGTAAACAACCACCACACCCCAACATGACCTCCACACAAATTTATATGGCTGCCTCCTCCCCCACAGCCTCATTATGTACCTCTTCATAATAAGTTATTTTTTATCTGACAGAACTGGACCAATCCTATGAAACATACTGAAATTTAGTAATGAGACAGGAACGAGTCTCCTTGATTACTAGTTAAACTGGCCCTCCAGTCTGGCCCCACTTTGACAGAAAAAAATATAAAAAAGCATTGTGCCCATTCAAACCACCAAGGAAGTTGTACTAAACTGATCACTTGACCACCAACCCAAATTAATTTAAAAGTGACCTCCATCCAAACAAAATGTGCAACCATTTTTGTGTTTTATTTTCCCTCCTTTTTTTTCTTATTTCCTTTTTTTCTGTTAATGATTTATCCTGTACTTACTACCTTGCCACTACAGCCATTCAAATCCTATAACACTACACGCACTGCCTCAACATACCTCTTCCTCCTCTAACCAACACTACATTTTCCTCTTCATCCTCTACCCAACACAACACCTCCCTCTTTCGCCTCTACCCAACACAACACTTGCCTCTTCTTCCTATACCTAACACTACATTTCCCTCTTCCTCCTCTATCCAGCACTACACTTCCCTCTTCCTCCTGTATCCAACACTACACTTCCCTCTTCCTCCTATACCCAACACTACACTTCCTCTTCCCAGCACTACATTTCCCTCTTCTTCCTATACCGAACACAACATTTCCCTCTTCCTCCTCTACCCAACACTACACTTCCCTCTTCCTCCTCTACCCAACAGTACACTTCCCTCTTTTTCATATACCTAGCACTACACTTCCCTCTTCTTCCTATACCCAGCACTACACTTCCATCTTCTTCCTACACCCAGCACTACACTTCTCTTCTTCCTCTAACCTAACACCTCACACAATTTTTTTCCCTACCTAAACGACCTCCATCCTAAAGGGACTGTGTTCTGAAAAGCATATTATTTTTTTCAGACTGCTGAGTGGCTAAAACAAGTACAGTATCTGTGCATACGACATGAGGAATTTTTTTTAAATGCAAAGAAGAAGTAATTGAAGGCCAGAAGCTTGCAGGACTGTTCCCTCCAAGAAAAAAACAAAAAAATTAAACAGAGCCAAATTCAAGATCCGTTCATTTTGAGATGCCTGGACAAACTGCCTTAAAACTGAAGATTTAGGGTGATAATTTCTGGGGCATCAAGCTTGAAATATTGTATACAGCTTTACGATATTATTCACACTAATACGATGCAATAATCTCGTCACTGCCTGAACTTCCATTTTTATAGTGGCTTATATCTTATAGTAAATGGTAACCACTCTTTCTAAACAGTACATAATTTCTCTCTATTGATAAACATCTGCTAAGGCATCCTAAATAAGTGTTAATCCTTTGAAATGTGATGCTGCCACAAGCTGGTCCTGGTAATAGGTCAGCCAGTGGGATGTTTTGAGAATCAGGTTCCTAAATAACAAACTTGGTCTTGTGATTCAATTACTACGTGGCATCCAGTGTCAAGGCAATTTGTATGCCCTAACTCCAAGGCTATAGAAATCCATTCTGTCACTTTTTATTACTCTTCTTTCCTTTTCAGGTGCCTTTACATTAAGTGACAAGGTTTCTTGTAGCCAGGAAACCATTTACAATGCTGGGTGGTAACCATATAATCCAACCATTCGTGTTCCCTGCGTGTGAACAAGTTTTTGCCAGGGGGCTAGTGCCCCTCTCCGTAAAATAACCAACTCAAAGACAAAAGACCTCCCCTTATGGCATCATGGTGTCTGGCTAAATACATATGGACTATATACACCAAATATTAGCTGTGGTAAGACCTGTCTCCCCATACTGAGAGTGTAATCAAATGCAATACTGTTCTTGTACGGTAACATTAAAGGGAGGTGGGTGAAATCACGTATATCAACCCTCCTGAGATATCACTCATTACATTTTGACTTTAGGCAACACTGACCCCCTCCTGCACAGATACTTGTTTTAGCTTTTGTGTATGGTCACTACCCTGCAATTACACCCATTCAAAACCTACACTAGTGCTTCAAAAACATCTGTTCTCATCCTACACCCAGCACTAAATTTCACAAAGATATATTTGATACATTTTTTTTCTCTCCCTTCTAAAATGGCCCCCATTCAGAAGGAACTGTGCTGTGAAAATACATGGAATTTCACAGTACAGGTCATCGGCTCCAACCACCTGCACTATTTGCAGTCTGCCAATGGCTGTGGCCATCAACCTTCCGTTTTTTTTTTTTTTTTTTTTTTTTTTTTTTTTTTTTTAAATACATTACTTTATTTCAGACTGTGAATAGCTAGTACCTATACACACAAGGCCACTACACTCATCCAAAAATCTCCAGCCAAACAGGAACCTTCAAAAATCATTCACAAGACACCCACCCTTCAGGAACAACCCTACCCAGAGAAACATGAATACACCTATTCTCTCTCCCTCTCTTTACTCTAGCTTGGTCTAAAAATGCCTTTTGCTCTCTTATGGGCGCTGAGTTGTAAGAATACACATAAGCACTAAAATGTGATGATGGTTATGAGGAAACGCAATGGAAATACCGTATATTCAAAACCTACACTACACAGAATTCCTCAAAAATATTTGTTTTCATCCTATACCCAACACTAAATTTCACAAGGATACATACTTTATCCCTGCCCCCTTAAAATAGCCCCCATTCCTATGGAACTGTGCTGTGAAAAGCAAATGGAATTTCACAGTACAGGTCAGTGGCTCCGGCCATCTGCAATACCAGTAGCCTAAGTGCAGTCCGCCAGTGGCTGTGACCGTCATCCACTTTTTTTTTTTTTTAATATTTCTACTATTTCAGACAGTACATAGCTACTACCGAGGTATACATGGCCACAACAGCCACACAACAGAAGTCTTCCAAAACCATCACAAGACACTCACCCTTCAAACAGAACCATACCTAGAGAAACACAATTACACTTATACTCTCTCTCTCTCTCTAACTTGGTTTAATGATTGCTAATGCTCTCTCGTGAATGCTGCGTTGTAAGAATACAGTAAACGAGCATTAAAATACGATGCCTGTCACGATGAAAAGCTATGGAAAGAATGTAGGTGTGTAATATTTTGTTTTTTCTGCCAGTGGGAAATATTTGAAAAAGCTGCAAAAACATGAAAATTTGTGCCAAGTTAGAGTGAAATGAGTACAACCAGACTTCAACACAATCATCAACTTTCTCTACCTCAGTGCCAACACAATACACAACTCACAGACAATACACTATGCCCACAGTGTAATGCCTCCTCCCACATCACAAAACACTCACATTTACCACAGTGTAATGCCTCCCACACCACAACACACTCACCACATACATGCACCACACACACTATCACATCACACTACCACAAAACACTCACCACATGTACCACTGCATAAGGCCTCCTCCCACACCACAACACACTCACCACACTACCACAACTGGCAATCCTTCAACATACATGTTTGGGGCTGCCAGGATTTCTGTAGTCAGTTGTGGGATTACAAGCCAAGATTTACAAACACATAGCAAATATTCTTCAAAATAGCATGATCTTGACCTAACAGGTTTATCATCTATTGACAAAGGAATGAAATTTATGAGAATTAATTTGTCTGCTTGAAGGGAAGGTGGAGGGGAAAGACTGTCAATACAGGTGATGGGAGGGTCAGAGGCCTGTAATGATTTTTAGCACAATGACAACAGGGTCTCTCTCTCTTGCTCTCTCTCTCTCTCTCTCCTGGTAGAAATATTTGAGGTGGGAGCAAAGAACAAAGAATGAACAAGCATAAAGTGGAGGAACTATTAGTATCATGCCTAGTGAAGTGAATAATCATCATCATAAACAATTATTCTTCAATCATCATCATAACCATTTTCTTTCTTTTTCAAGCAGTCATTACCACCCTATTCCTTTTTTTTTTAAATACATATCTGTAATCCCACTGAAATGACTCTGACACTCATTCACTCACCATTCAAATCCCAGTATCTTACACACACACACACACACAAACCATAGGGACATCACACATCCTTGCTCATTCCAACACCGATATTAAATCACTGTCATTTACATATTTCTCTCTCTCTCTAATCATAAA
Organism: Coenobita brevimanus; assembly: GCF_032717465.1. Taxonomy (NCBI): domain Eukaryota; kingdom Metazoa; phylum Arthropoda; class Malacostraca; order Decapoda; family Coenobitidae; genus Coenobita; species Coenobita brevimanus. Next base: position 30,393,208 of record NC_137042.1, read on the forward strand.
CCACCACAACCCAACCCAACAGACACCAACACCATCACAAACACCCAAGATCCACAGACTAAGAAAACGCAACAAAATAGGAGAAATATCCACAGCACCCTAAGCCTAAGGCACCCTAAGAATAAGCATAATGATAGTAATTCTTAAAATGAATAAACAACTGGCTGTGATGTTGGACAGCTTACAACTTTATACAATAGGCTGCCTAACTTAATACTGCATACTGCACAAAATAATCTGCTAATCACATATTATTGCTGATTTCTGACATACCATGGGTTAATAGACGATAAGAACCTGACAGGCAAATTAGTTCTTGTACATGCTTAAGAAAATTTGGCAAATGACTGCGTGATTAGAAACTCTATCAAAACAGTTAGCCTATTTTGGCACCTTAGAATCTTTCCATATACTGTAGTTATAAAATTTCAAACACCTGAAGATGACATTAGAGGGGCACATTTTCTGACACAGTTACAAATAAGAATAGAGATATAAAGATAACACTTTACAGTTCGGCACATACATACCTACAGTCAGTTTGTTTTCATCTGACAAAACGTGGCAACTCTGATAACTTCAGTACTAAATCACTGGTATATAAAATTCAATAAACCATAGTGATGAGGTAGGGATGAGGCTCTTTGGTTACTATTCAAATTAACTCTCAAGTCTGGCTACACTAGGCCATAATCCAAGCTAAGAGGTTATGAATAATTTGATAAGCCTTAGTGACGAAGTAGGGATGAGACTCCTTGGTTACTATTCAAATTAATTTGCCACTCTGACTATACTTGGCCATAATCCAAGCAACGAGGTTATGAATCTCTGTCAGGCAAAAGCAAACTGACTACAGAATAAATCAACAGAAATCATGAGGCACCAAAAAAACATACCCACATCAATATATATACATACAGTCACCCACAGGAAAAAAAATATTAAAAAACATAAACCATATAACGACAAATGTTCGTATATATGCAGGGAAAAATCATCACCTCATTAATTGCTGACCTAAATGAAGGGAATTAACTGGGGATGTTTAATGAAGGGAATCAACTCAGAATCATTGTTACTCCGGGATAACTATGGATGTTTGTCTGTTTTAAATTCTCAGTGCTATTTAGGGCAATACAGTTATCTTTTTAATGCAGAGAAGGTGAAATTGAAGGCTGCAAGAAGTAATACACAAAAAAGAGCCAATGTCAATATCTGTTAATTCTGAAATTCCTGCACACACTGTGTTTAAAAGACTGTAGGTCATAGACAGGGGGGGAAATACAGACTGAGGATGACAATTTCATTGCTGACCTGTTGCCAACGAAAATCAACCAAAGAAGGACAAGAGTACATATTTTTTTCACCATATTTTTTCCTGTGGCAGACTGTGCAGTACATCACAATGACATGGCAATAACAATAATGCAAAAATAACAAGAAAATGGGAATAAAAATAGGCATACAAATATAACCAACATCATTATTTCAGGAAGGATAATATATGCAAAACACCTATTTTTACTGTTTGGTAAAAAAGCACTACGGCTTTTGAAAAGTCCTTTTATTTGCCACATTTATTTACGATCTTTTGGCCTGATAATACCTGCTGCTGTGGTGCTCCAAGGCTCATTTTAACTACAAACAAACAAAGTCAATGCTGGAGAAACTAAATATTGGAATTTAATCAATGAAAAGAGGCAATATGAGCTTTTGAATAATAGATATGCTGAAAAATTCTTCCAACAAAGATTATCCTCTAATAATCTTTTTCAGACATGTATGTGCATCTTTCAGCAGTCTACTTTGGAAAATGACATGCATATATCCTTAGCAACATTTCTCAGCACATTTAGCCACATCTCATTCAAGAAGCAAGATGATCAGCACACACAGATAATCTACAAACAACTGAGACTGTTTTATTTAGTCAGGGAGCAAATACAGTACTGTACCATAACAGCAAAATGCTGAAATTGATGCTATACTGGTCCAGAGAAGTGGTTTGGTTACAGCACTACTACAGAGGAATACAGGACCACAGCAACAGCAGCCCACAATTTACTAAACCATAATACAGGGCTGCCCATACATATCTGGTGTGTTGTTGGCTCAGTCTGCGGGTATGCGGGATGCATGCATTTTGACTTTATTCAGTTATGCTCTGTTTAACTAGGGATTAAATTACCATCTTTCCTTTGTAAATGCTAGCTGAAACAAGACTACTATGGTGCTAGTCATGAAGAAGTGCTATGGAATGGATGTTGGCTGACAGTGCTATCTTATTCCACCAGTGAGGTATGGGAAATGAATCTCCATAAGGAAAAAATTTCACATCTCCTTGTGTTGTGTTTGTGTCATGCATGTATCATACCCTGTGCCATGCTTCTGTGCGTCATGTCTCTGTCTGCCACGTCTGTGTGTGTCATGTTTCTGCATGTCATGTCTGTGGGTGTTCAATTTGTATATGGATGGGGCATAAGAATGATAACAGGCGGGGATGTGAATATATTGGAGTGTCTATTGACAGTTAAGTGTGGAAACTTCCTGAACTGCTCCTTGCTGATGATACAGTAGTGTGAAGAATGTGAACTGCAAGGCTTGGTGAATGAGTCTGGGGGTGTATGTAGGAAATGGAATATAAAAAAGAATGTATATATGAGTCAAGTTATGATCTTTGAGGGAAAAGAAGTCACAGCACACACAGTGAGACTGGATGGTGAGGAAATAGAGAATGAGAGTGCATCCAAGTACTTTAATGTGTTGAGTAAGGATGGATGGAAGTGCTTCAATGGGTGCAGCAGGATAGAAAGGCTACTGAATTACTGACAACTGTGATAAGGAGTTGGGAAGTGAGCATGGAATTGAGGCCTGAATCCTGTTGGAAGGACACAAGTCAAGAGTGATAGCAGTGGAAATGAAGTGAGGAGTGTGTAGAGTTCTGTGAACAGACAGATATACAAATGAGGAAGTAAAGATGCATTGTGGTGCTATGAGAAGAAATACTTTGAGATAGTTTGACCATGTAGAGCATGGGGAATGAGAGAATGACTAGCAAAAGGTATGTGTATGACATGGAGGGGGAGGGGAGGATTGGAGACCATGGCAGAGATGGAGGAATAGAGTGGAGAGATACGAGGCAGGGGTGTGCGAGTTGGAGAGAAGGCAGTCAAATGGCAGATGACAGTGCAACATGGAGTTATTTTGTTCATGGCCCCCCTTATGGGACTGAGATGTCTGGCAATAGACAGATAATTTAGAGGAGGGTAAAAATTTCTGGTTACTAAAATGAGTGAACTTTAGGCAATTACTGATGCAAAATACAAGAGGAGATATTTAATTACTTGATAAAAAATGCAAACAATGGATGCAAACAAGTGATCACTATAAAGTAAAAAAAGGTTATGGGAAACGGAAAATAATGCAGGGAAATGATTGTAAAGCTGACTGAGCCTTCACCATATCAATCATTAAATAATCATCAAAACCAATATAATAATCATCATTCATTATTATTAAAATCATCACTGCAATCATCATCATCATCATCATCATCATCATCATCATCCTAGCCTCTTCTTCCCACCTAAGGATGGGGTAAGGTATGGGGCAAAAGGATAAAACACATGGGATCAGACATGTTATATATGAACCACCCTGTATTTTTTAGCATCTGTGGCATATAACCAGGACTTACTGCATCAGTTTGTGATGTACAGGCATGTGCAAAAGTATGCCAACAATACTTTGCCAGCACTAACTTGTATGTCATATTTATCACTCTTCCTCAAATGACTAGAGAGTAATATTCCTTCTTGTGCTTGTTTTACTGATGCTTGGAACAGACACCTTCATACGGCAATGATCAAACATTGAAGCTGTCAGGTTATACCAACAGCCTTCAGTTCCTTTACAATCTCCCTAAAGGAGAATGGTGGACTATGAAAGAATGCAGTCCTTACCACATAAAATATTTCAAACAATACCTTCCATTCCTACAGTACAGCCAGCAGAGAAGTGCCTACATACTTTTGCTCATGCTCAGGACAGTAGTCTTTCTAAACATTTCATAGCCTATGGCTGCGTACAACTGGCCAGTTGTCATAACCTTAGTAGCTTTACTCGAATCTGGCGAATGACTACGATGAGTGACAAGCCAAATGGCTTCTTGCTACCCAGGATATAAGTTATTACACTTGGTGGTAACATACAACTAGAGAGTCACATGGTGGTGTAAAGAGTTACGGCGCTCTGATAAGGTATTACATCAGTCAGTAGCTAGTCCCAGGACTCTTGCAAAAAGGGGAAACAAAAAATTGGTGAATGAATAGGTGGCTGTGAATGTGTGGTCCAGCATCTCACAGATGCAAACAAAGTGTGCAACGTCTGGCTTGCAATATCCACTTAAGAGCGTATGCCCAATCCTTGAAGCATTGCCTGAGCCGTAAAAAATAAAAAACAAAACTAGCCGTGAACACAACCCCCTCATAGAGCATTCCGCCCCCTTACTGTACGGCCACAACGTGATTATTACAAGCACGGGCTGCGTGCATGTTTACTGTACTTATATAATCATCCACCTGTGTGCCACTTATCCTTCCAACATATGCAATGATGGCTCCTTCCCTATGTCCGACAGCCCCCATTACCGATGTTGGATCCGATATATGTACTCGTATATCATGGAACACAATGGTAGGTTGTGTGTATTGTAAAAGTGGTTTACCCAACCACCCACTCATTCGCAATCCCCCACAACCCCACTAGTAGCAAAGGGACTTGGGGCCACACTACACAACAGTATTATGGCAACTAATTCGGCACAAAAATTTTAAAGCTTATTTTTACGATGCAGACTTTTTGTTCCTTTACTACCAGTGCAAAACTCTAGTCTTCTCAGTCTGATTTGGTGCTTATTTTTTTTTATAAGCGTACTGGTACTTAGCATTCCAACTTCCACATGGGAGAATCAATAGGGTCGAGGTTCATAAACAATGAGTAACGCCAGCACTGCAGGGTCGATTGGTGTGGGTGATTGAAACGGACAGCACAGCTATAATATACACAAGTATCTGAAACAACTGGCCAAACCACAGGCTATAAAAATCTGCCCACTGTGCATCAATTACAATGTAAAGATCATAATAATAATCAGTCAATAATCATCAATTACAATACAAACATCATAATAATAATCAGTCAATAAAAATCATATGCATAATTCACTGGGGTGTCTTTTAGGTGGCTCAGGAGGCTTGCTAAGAAATCATGTTAGGAAATCACCCCAGCCAAAAGAAGACAAGCCACTTTGAATGAACTAACACCAGACATTGTTCAACTGAGAGAAACACTGTACCAGCAGTCAAAGGGATCAAAAATAACATGAGGAACCTTTCCATCACAAAATTCTTGCAGTATATCTATCTAGCTAACACTTACTGCAATCTATCTATTATCTATGTGTATCTGTGTAATGTTAGTCTATCTGTGTACTTTATCTATTAGCTTGAAATAATGCTGAGCTGTGGCAACAGCTTAACAAGGAGACATGCTAATCATGAAGAAGTGCAAGGGAAAGGTTTCAAAACTATCTGAAACTGGTAAACCTAGGGAATTTACTTACTGTACTCTTGTTACTCTAACCTGGCATAAAATAAGCATCTCAGCAATAGTTTATCAAGCAGAATGCTAGTCATGAAGAAGGCCAATGAGATGGATCTAGACCTGTAGTACTGCATTATTCTACCACTGAGATATATGAAAAAAGCTGGTGAATGAACAAATCCCAGGCCAAGTTAATGTGCAAGAAGTATGATAACTGAGCACTGATGAATATAAATAAGCTAAATATACTGTAAAGATCATTATTATCCTCAGACCCCCAAAGCATCACTCTCAGCTGAATAACACAATTTGGTGTTAGTTGGAATGAAGACAGTTGCTCTCCCACTTACGAACATCTTAGTTAAGAAAAATTGCTGTTGAGATTATAGACTTACTGGCTTGAGATTTCATTTGGCTTTGTGGTTGCCAGCCTGATAGTGCCAGAGATTAACTCCTGGGACTGCATCATCCTAGCCTATCTTCAATCATTGTTGTCGTCATCATCGTTGACTAGCCAGTAAAATCAGCACCTAGATTAAGTTAACTGGCCTTGTATACCCTAGTGGTGAAAAGATCTAGTTATGGAGCCTAGCACTGCCATTGATCATAATTATCATCATCATTAGGCATTATTATAATCATCAGCCCTAACTCCAATTCCCACCCAAGGATGGGGTGACGAATTCTCTATTAAAATCTCGTAAGTAGGGGCGCAACTGTTATATATACTCTGTCCACCTCAACTTGGCTTAAAAGTGATCTGGAAAGGATGCAGAGCCACAGTATTGCTATCCTTGTCTTACTCTGCTTTGGGGATTAGGCTGCCAAAGGACGAAACTCTCCGCCAAGTCAAGGTGGACGAACCAAAAAATTTCTAACTGACATTTCAGTAGGGTGGTTGTAGCTGTAGTTGGTGTTGTTGTAGCAGTTGTGGTGTAGACAGTACATGAAGATGGATGGCCTAGGGCAACCTCTTCCGAGCTGTCAGATGTATATTCCCAAAGGTTAGAGGCCATTGTGTAGTGGGAGGCAAAACTAGGCCAGCGGCAGCATCCCCAGCACAGCAGCAGTGGCAGCACCCCAGCACGGCAGCAGCGGCGGGACCCCCAGCATGGCAGCAGTGGTGGTACCCCCAACACAGCAGCAACGGCGGCACCTCCAACAAAGCAGCAGCGGTGGCACCCCCAGAACAGCAGCAGCAGCGGTGGCACCCCCAGAACAGCAGCAGCAGTGGTGGCACCCACAGCACGGCAGCTGCAGGAACAGCTGGACAGTAGTACTGTAGCACAAGTAGCACAGGTGGACCCTGAAAATACAGCAAACTTAGAGGAGATACTCTCAGGCCTGTTGATAATTAACCCTCTGTCTGTGGAGGAATTCAATACAGATCTTAACTAACCCCAACAGTACTGGTGTTGGAGTGACATTAATAGGATGGGGGGGAGGGGCTGCCTGATTAACATTTCTCAATCCCATCTCTATCCCCCAACAGAAGAATGGTGGACTACAGAAGGGTAGCTTAGCCTGCAGTTCACTAGATTACTGTTCTGATGAGTCTGGGGTTGCAACTTCAACTACTAGTACACAAGACCTAAGATGAATTGATCTAGTTTGTTATTTGTCTGGCTCAATTCCCTGGTTACAGCCCCTCACGTACTTCCTTATTTCCAGAAAGGAGGATGGTGGACTGCAGCAGATGGGTAACTTCATGCCAGCAGTCCATTGAGTTCCCATTCCACATAAGCATGGGGCAATGACAACTACTATAGCTGGAGGAAAATTGGCAAATCTACTTCACAGGGAGAAAAGGAGCTGTAATAGGTTTCTATCTATCTATAAAATAGTAATCCATCCACTCACCCATCATCCAATCCTATGTTGCCCCATGAGGTGCGTAGGAGCCTGGGGCAAGGCAAGTTTGTCCTGACATTTAAGATGAGAGTGACCAGCCTTACTCATCCATGAGTGGCATTACGTAAGCAATAAACCCCAACCATCCCTTGGATATAACCCTACATAGGCTCAATCCAACTGGAGCGCTGTAATTACCCACTAAACCACCAGGTGACAAAATATGGCTATATGGTTACCTCCCAGCACAGTAAATGGTTTACTGGTGTACAGGAAACCATTTGGATTGTAATTCAGTGTAGAGTTACCCATAGACAGAAGGAAGAGAAAAGAATGAAGGAAAGAAAGACAGAAGAGGGAGTGTAAAGTCACTGATAGGCATAAGAAAGTGGAATGAGTCAAGGAAAGAAAGCTAGATGATAATAATACTGCATCATCATCATCATCATCATAATAATAATAATAATAATAATAATAATAATCCAAACATCCATCCATCATCCAATCCTATTTTGCCCTATGAGAAGCATAAGAGCCCAGAGCTAGGCAAGTTGGTCCTGACATTTAAGATAACAGTGACCAGCCTCACTTATCCCTGAGTGGCAGAACATGAGCAATAAACCCTGACTACCCCTTGGGTATAAACCTGCACTGGCTCAATCTGATTCGAGCACCATAATTACTCACTAAAGGGGCCAAGATAATAATAAAGATAATAATAATAATAATAATAATAATAATCATCATCATCATCATCTAATCCAATGTTGCCCATGAGAAGCGTACGAGTCCGGGGCTAGGCAAGTTGGTCCTGACATTTAAGATGAGAGTGACAAGCCTCACTCATCTCTGAGTGGCAATACGTGAGCAGTAAACCCCAACCACCCCTTGGATATAAACATCTATCTCTATCTATCTATTGCCAGATGCCATAATCCCGTAAGGGGTGGCCGCTTGACTTTGAGTTACCTATTTTACAGGGAGGGGCACTAACCCTCCACCAACCCACTTGTTGACACGTAGGGAGCACGTATGGGTTGGTTATATGGTAACCACCCAGCGTTGTAAATGGTTTCTTGGCTTACAGGAAACCATTTGGCTTGTCACTCAATGTAAAGCCACCTGTGAAGGAAAGAAAAGCAATAAGAATTGACAGGAAAGATGGGAGAAATAGGAAGAGAGGAGGACATGCCCGGGATAAATACCATTGCAGCACCTTGATTACCCACTATACCACCAGGTGCCATAATTTGGTTATATGGTTACCACCCAGCATAGTAAATGGTTTCCTAGTGTACAAGAAACCATTTGACTTGTTATTTAGTGTAGAGTTACCCACAGGCAGAAGGAAGAGGAGTGAATGAAGTAAAGAAAGACAGAGAAGGGAGTGTAAAGTCACCTGTAGGCAAAAGGACGAGGAAAGAATAAAGGAATGAAATACAGAAGAAGAAACAAAGAGAGGAGAGGGCAGAAACCTGTAAGCCGCACTACATCGAGTGAGTGGATGGTGAATGTCCCCACCTACCACAATTATATAATCTATCTATCTATAACCCGACGTCCCAATCCCGCAAAGGGTGGACACAGAGAAAAACGCCTCCAAGTCGCTCTGTCACCCACCATTTGACTGCCCACCCCCCAACTCACTCCCCCATCCCTCATATAATAATAATAATACCGAAATAATAACAATAATCAGTCTACGGCTTGACAGTCATAATCCTGCAGGGGCAAGGGGGGGGATGCTATGAACAAATGGTCTCAATGATGTCCTGTCCTCTGTCATCATGTTGCCCTTCCTCCAACTCATGCCATACTGTATATAAATTTAAAAATCTGTATGAAGAAAATTTTGAGCCATATTATTTTGGAACTTAAAGGTCTCTCAGCATCTTCCTAGGCAACTTATTTTGTGAATTACATCATTGTGTTCTCTTGCATATTATTTACATCATTTCTAAGGTACAGGAGAGGTGGAGCCCTTATAAATGATATGAACGGACAATGAACGGCATGAATGATGGACACAAATGAGGAGAACATGTCATCATATAGTACCAGTAACTATGATACAACTATGCATCTCCAGTATTCATTTACAGAAGCATTCCTCAACTGCCTCGTTACCCCTCAAAAGGAGGAAGGTGAATGACATGAATAGGGCACCTTCAGCTGGCACAACAAGACAATATCACTGCTCTGCATTATTTAAGTAACTTCATGACTAGCATTGTTCTTGTGTTAATCTTTAGTTACAACACAGCGGTGAATATGAAGAGATGGCAATTTAGACGGACAGACAGTATGAAACAGGGTGGTAGATAGAGTTAATTCCTTCACAATGATGGCTGTCTCCTAATATGAATAAAACTGTTTGATGGTAGCAAGTATAAACTACTGGACATAAGCAGAAAGTCCCATATTACAGGTTCCTCAGGTAAAATAAAAGCGCTCATATCCAAAACAAAGAAATAAAAAAGATCCTGCACCTTTTTCCCACCCATGTCGGATGAGTTAAGCTTCAATTAATTATACCAATAATAATAATAATCATAGTAATAATAATAATAATAACAATAATAATAATAATAATAATAATAATGATAATGAGAACCATCCTATGGCTCAATAGCATGCCAAATGGGCCACACCCCCACTCACCATTCAAGCCCCTGGAATCCTGATACCACCAAACAGGCATAACTATCCATACACATATGCACTTCATAATACCTATCACATATGCCATCCAACACTTTTCAAATTAAACAAGTGCATTCAGTATTGTCACGCAATACAGTACAAAGTCCCCAACCAGACGATAACCATACATGTAATTGACCTTGGGAGTTGATGGCTGGTTGTTATGCGCAACACACAGTCATGGTATTGGCAACAATTGTGTGAAGTCATATCAAAATCTGTCCATGCATGTGGAAATTACAGAGCAGACATGAATGTAGGTATGGATGTCAAGTATGACAGCACCTGACCTTGTTTGAGCCCTTGGTGTGACCTGAACCTTGGGAGTAGATGGCTGATTGTTGCACATGACACACCATCATGGAATGGAGAACAATTGTGTGAAGTTATATCAAAATCTGCCCATGCATGTGGAGGTTACAAAGCTGACACGAAATTACTGATGAACTGATAGATCTGCGCAAACCTAGAGTCCACGATTGGTTTCACTGGTAGAGGACTACTAAGTTCTGTCAACCCTCGTCATGTACTCCCCCATACAGAACTCATCCATTCATCTTTTATCTACTCCAATCATCTTTATTGGTATCTATTCAGCAAAAAATCACACATACACCAAAATGTGATATTGGTCCCTGGTTTGAATAAACCTACACTATCTATCTGTCTACTGCCAGACACCTTAATCCTGTAAGGGGTGGCCACAAATAAATCACCTCCATGTTGTCCTATCCCCTGCCATTTCACCACCTTCCCCCCCACCCTCACACTCTTCTCTCTCCTATACCTCTCCACTCCTCCATCCCATCCTCGGTCTCCCATTCCCTCTCCCTCAACTCCTTATTCCTAAACTGGAGGATGATGGACTGCAGGAGAAATGTAACTTCTGGCTTCCCATCCAGATGGGCTGGGACCACAGCAGCAGAACATCGTCACATTTAGACACTTACCAGAGACTGGAGGCAGATGGTTGGTATTACAGTAATTTGGCAGCTGGATGGTATTAATGAGGCAGCTGGTTGGTATTACAGTAATTTGGCAGCTGGATGGTATTAATGAGGCAGCTGGTTGGTATTAATTTCGCTTTCTTCTTCCTCCTGTTCCCTCTCCATAGGCAGTTTCCACGGCTGAGCCAAATGACGCACCTGAAAAATATATTACCATTGGTCCTTTCCTTCCAAACCTTGATTAATAAAAATATCTGGTTGGTAGCAAGAAACAATATCATCTGGGGACAAGAGTTAAATCCAGTCTACATCTACCAGATTTACATGTTGGATGAACCTGAAGTGACAAGAACAAAATCCACATAGCTACTGTATACACTGCTTACAGTTTACATATTAAAAGGGCAAAAAGAGTGACCATTTACTGAATTAATCAGCCTTTCAATACAAAAAATTAAAGAAATCAGACTACATCACACTTCAGTAGTTGTTTTTGTTGTTGCTGCTGATCAACCCTGGTCTGTTTAGATGAGCAGCCCCATCAACCACAGGCATGCCACTACCTCTATGGGGTTGTCCCGTGCATTAACGTGTTCCCTTGCAGTCAACACTGCTTCATCACAGTAAGAAGCTGGGAATAGTGTGAAAATTTGGCACCTGGATGGACATCACATATACATCTCTCCAACCAGTTATCATGGGCACTATAGTTGGCTCCACTTTGCCCTGTAAAATGGTTACTGGTACCTGTATATGGTTACCATCCAAAGGTGTAAACGTTTTCCTGGGTTACAAAAAACCATTAGGCTTGTCACTCAGTATAAAGCCACCTGGAAAAAAATCAAGAGTACATTCCAGTGCCATCCTTCCCCTCAACTCCTCCATCATAAACCTAGACTCCCCAGGCCTTGCACTCTACGACACACTACATATCCATTTATCACTGTCATTTCTGTATGTCTGACTCTATGAACATCCTCTTCCTTAACTGCCCAGGTCTCATTACCATACAGCATTACACTCCTAACATATGCCCAAGATGAATAAAATTTCCTGATGGTAGCACGTATCGCATTACATTAACTTATGGTATTTCACTTAGCCTAAGGTGCCTTCATGTGGTAGCACTGACGTGAGTGAGTGAAGTAGCTGACCAGTTATTCAAACATCCCTCAACACCTTCACTATCCCCCCTGCAAGGGGAACGACTAAAAAAGTGATGTTCATCCTTGGTTTGTATTAATCACCAATTGTGAAATATAGTAAATACAAAAAGAACTGACACTAAGGAGGGATGCCTTCACCTGGTGGTACCAATATACAACCTCCCTCAATCCCCTATTCCAAAAATGGAGGATGGTGGACTGAAGAAGAGCAAAAACAGCCTGCAGCCCACCAGAGTCATATATCCAGATGGGCCTGAAGCCATAACGAGAACACAAAGTAACCACATTGACTTACCAGAGAGCAGAGGCAGGTGGTGGGGTTAACTTCTATAAGTCTTAATTTTGCTGGGGATTCTTCTTCTTCTTCACCTTTCCCCCCTCTCTAGGCAGCTTCCACGGCTGAGAATCAACTCACGCACCTGAAAAATATATTACACATTAATGCTTTCCTTCTGAATCTTGATTACGTTTGCCTGGTAATAAAAGTATTTGGTGGCATCCAGAACAATTTTTTTTTTTTTTTTAATGCAAGGAAGGAGCCCAAGGCTATGAGTCCACAAGGTTGTTCCCTCCAAGAAAAAGAAGAACAAGATAACAGGCAGCCAAATTCAAGACTCGTTCATATCAAGATGCCTGGACACACTGCATTTAAAACACTAGAGATCAGAGCCAGAAGGAAATACAGTCAGTTCCAGATTTGACCTGCTGCATACATTAAGTACTGGAAGAAATACTTAACTCATGCATTAGAGAGTTTACCTACTAAAGAATGAAAAAAAAAACATGTCACCATATGCTTAATTAATCTGCATTTGAATACAAAGAAAGGAATCAGACTTAACCATATTCATGACCAGACCCAGCACTTTGAAAAAAATGGGGGGAGGGTGATTCATGGCAGATTTACTCTCTTTCCTTCAATCCTCTTCTGTCATTTTTCCTTCATTCTTTCCTCGTTCTTCTGCCTACGGGGGACTTTACACTCCCTCTTCTGTCTTTCTTTCCTTCATTCTTTCCTCTTCCTTCTGCCTGTGGGTGACCCTACACCAAGTGATGAGCCAAATGGTCTCCTGTATACCAGGAAACCATTTGCTATGCTGGGTGGTAACCATATAACCAAAATTTGGCACTTGGTGATTTAGTGGGTAATTACAGCACTCCAGTTGGATTGAGCCAGTGAAGGTTTATATCCAAGGGATGGTTGGGGTTTACTGCTCACGTAATGCCACTCAGGGATGAGTGAGGCTGGTCACCCTCATCTTAAATGTCAGGACCAACTTGCCTAGCTCTGGGCTGCTACGCTTCTCATGGGGCAACATAGGATTGGATGATGAATGAATGATGCAGTTAAGACATTTTTAAAAAATGAAAATATTCATTTATTTTACTTGTTTCACTCACAGAACAACAATATAGGTAACTGCAAGTGTAATAAGATTGTACTGACTCATATAATATCTTTGGCAGCCTCCCTATTCAATTGCTTATCCCTGATGTCACACTCTATGCCTCATCCCAAATCTTTTTCTAATTTCTCTCACAACCATAGCCTATCCCTGACATTAACACTGTTCAGTTTCCCCACCCAACTGTTATCCTACATCCTCTCCACATGCCTAAACAATCTCCATCTACCAATAATCTACACAATACAGTACAGTAATGCTTTCATATATATTTTTAAACCCTAGCTCCTGTTGCAATATTAATCAACTTACAAGATGAAAATAAAAATCTGTTTCATTTTATTTTTGAAGGCTCCAACATGCTTGCATGCATTGGACATGGTCACCTAATGGCTGCTCTCCATGCTGCTTGATCCCTGGCAGCTTCCCTATTTAGTCTCATCCTTCAGGTCACACTCAATGTGTGTGTGTGTGTGTGTGTGTGTGTGTGCGTATTTTCACGTGTATGAGTGATTACTTGTATGCATGTATGTATGCATTTACGTGTGTGAGTACTTGTGTGTGAGACTGACTCTTTCCATGTGAATGTGTTTTAAAATCTGAGTAAGTGGTCGAATATGTGTAAATGAATGTTTAGGGGTGGTAGGTGGTGGGGACCATCATCCACTCACTTGATGTAGTGCTGCCTACTTCTTCCTTAGCCTTTATCATTCTTTTTCTGTGCCTGCCCCTCTCATGCTTTCTCCCATCTTTCCTGTCACTTCTTATCGCTTTTCTTTCCTTTACAGGTGGCTTTACATTGAGTGACAAGCCAAATGGTTTCCTGGAAGCCAAGAAACCATTTACAAAGCTGGGTGGTAACCATATAACCAAACCATACGTGCTCCCTACATGTCAACAAGTGGGTTGGTGGAGGGTTAGTGCCCCTCCCCATAAAACAAATAACTCAAAGTCAAATGGCCACCCCTTATGGGATTATGGCATCTGGCAATAAAAAATAAATAAAAATCCTTGCTTTCTCCCTTACTTGTTATTTGTTTATCAGTTCTTCCTCTCATATCATTTTACTTGTCAGCTATATCCTTCTGTCCTAGTTTTTCCCCTTCCTTCCAAGCCCAACATTTGGCCAGCAGGTACAAATCACTATGTTCATAAAGGTAAGGCTGGGAGCAACAGTGGATCAATAAATGATTAGGCAGACACTGACGGATGGATAAATGGATAGATTGATTGATAGGCTATACATGATAGAAACAAAGCTATTTTTATGCTGCAATGCTCCTCTCTGTAATTTGGACCTTTGAGCCTGTGACAAGATTTTGGTAAACCATCCTGGTATACCATGGCACTGTATCATCTGGGTATAGGTACTGTACTCATTTTGCCATTTGTATTTCTCTCTCTCTCAAGTGCTACCAGGCTGGCA
The DNA here is from genome assembly GCF_032717465.1 of Coenobita brevimanus. Classification (NCBI taxonomy): domain Eukaryota; kingdom Metazoa; phylum Arthropoda; class Malacostraca; order Decapoda; family Coenobitidae; genus Coenobita; species Coenobita brevimanus. The sequence goes on from NC_137042.1 coordinate 30,408,311, forward strand.
GCTTCATACCAGCACCGCTAACCACTCTGCTACCCATACAAAAAAGATGTATTGAAAGGATTAAGGGTAGACCAGCGTGTGCCCCTGACAGCATTACTTAAGAAAGTAAAATAAAACATAAAAGGGCCTGAGAATGGAATAAATTATTACAGGGAAAATGGAGGGCAGAGGAGTAACAGAAAAGGTATAAAGGGCTGTTCTGTGATTGCTTAGTGTGTATTTTTTTTAATGCAAGGAAGAAGGAATCAAATGCTAGAAGCTCTAAGGAAAAATAAAAGCAAAATAAAAGTGTCAAATTCAAGATCAATTCATTTTGATATGTCTGGACACACTTTTAAAGATTAGAGGGATGCTTTCTTGGGGTGGCACTTTATACTGTAACCTGTCAACTCCACTGCCTGGTAATACAATACAGATGTCCCTCAACTCCCTAACTACTTCCCAAAATGGAGGGCCACTTTAGCCTGTAGTCAACTGGGTGCACAGTTCAGATGAAGCTGGGTCTACAACCACTATCATAACTACTGAGATAGGTCCTGGCAAACAGCTATTTCAGTACAAAGAACATCATTATCTGCTTAGGTTATTTGTGTACTATGTCCATACCTCCCCCTAGTTTTGGGGGGAGGTATAGGCCTATTTCTGGTACTTCCTGGACTTACCCTGGCCTAATGCAAAGGAATTAAATCGATATTCATTACCATTCTCAGGAAAGCAACAAATGCACATACACAACTATTACAGTATTTAGATTCACTGCCCCATCAGGAGTGTAGAGGTTTGGGGCTTCATTATTAAGTCCTGTCATTGAAGGATAACCATTCACTTGCCAATGAGCAACATTTTTTTTTTTTTTTTAATGCAAGGAAGAAGGAATGAAAGGCCACAATCATTAAACCCCAATCCCTCAGATTTTACCCTTTCTCTCCAATGATGTATTACTTATTTTGCTCGTGAATACTATCTATCTATCTATCTATAGCCCGACGCCCTAATCCCGCAAAGGGTGGCCGCAGACAAAACGCCTCCAAGTCACTCTGTCACCCACCATTTGACTCCCCTCCCCCCAACTCACCCCCCCCTCCCTCATATACCTCTCAACTCCATCCCTCCACCTCATCCTCGGTCTACCCCTCCCTCTCCCTCCCTCCACCTCACCTACATACACCCTCTTAGTCAGTCTTTCATTCTCCATCCTCTCCACATGTCCAAACCACCTCAGTGTATTTCTCCTAATCTTTTCAACCACATCCACATCTACCCCACAACGTTCCTTCACTTCTTCATTCGTCAACCTGTCCCTCCACGTCACTCCACATGCTCCTCTCAAGTAACTCATTTCCACTGCTCTCACTCTTGACTTGTTCCCCTCTTGCAAGGTCCACGCCTCGCTTCCATACGTCAGGGTAGGGATCACAATACAGACATCTGATTAATGATCAAATATCGGTTAGTCATAGAGGTGCTATGATCTGCCGACCAAAATTGTCCCGTTCACCATCCTCCTCTTGGGGGTCAGGGAGGGGACTGTGGGACACTTGTATATCCAGGCTGATCAATTTCCGGGTAATATCAATGTTAGCACATGGAGGCGTCCCTCTCCAGCACCAAAAATACATATACAACCTGGTATGGACTGAAGCTTCCCTACCTAGTACAAGCCTAAAATTTGTATCATCCAATTCTCAGAAATCACATGAAAATACGAAGGTAATCTAACACAAACATATTCTCCAGATTTCCTATAATAGGTATAAATACTCACACAAGTTTCAAATGTACAAAAACTGGGGAAAAAGTCAATAAATAAGAGACGCCTCACCCGGTATACGACGATGCTGGGGATGAGGAAGAAGGTTTAATCAAATCTTCAATAATAATATTAAAGATGTACTGCTGTAAATATTTAGGGAATTTTTGTCATATTTTCGGCTAATTCTTCATGGAATATATTAATGATATACTGTATATATATATAAGGGTGAAATAACACGTAGCGAACCAACGCAAAGTGGGCATTCATGAACGCACGCGATGATGACCGTGTGTCATCGATCTAAACAAAACTTCATGCGACAATGGTTGATGCCAGCGGCCGCCATCTTGGTACTCGCTGTAGACTAGTGCTACACTGTGCTTGGAACAGTTTTGCGTGTTTGGGGGGATCAGACAATTCAGCACTATGCCATTGTGTGCAGCGATTAACTGCTCAAACAGACAGTTCAAGGGCTGTGGAAGAACTTTTCATCGGTGAGTATGCAATATAAGAATTTAACTTGTGTTTTAACATACTGAATCACGACTCATCCGGTCATAAGCAGTATGTAGTACATATGTAGCATTGCTGCGATATGGTGGGCCTTTGATAGAATTTCAGTTCTTGGCAACTTCTCAACAATGTGGCACAATTAACTGGTGTGTCTGTTCTTTCATCCAGTGAACTGTATTGATTAAAAAAAACTGCTTAACGTGATGTCCTGTGAGAACTGGAAGGCTATCGAATGACGTTAAAATGACTGGTCTAGGATAAATGGTATAAAAACCACTCGATTTTTAGCTTTTCCAAAGTGATATTATTAAACCTTTGATACATTTGCCCCCACATAACCCCCTTTGAAAGCATCACCCAAGGATTTCACTTGGTGAGCCGTGTCTTGTCGAGGGTTGCTATCGATATGCCAATTTTCAGAGAAAAACGGAAAAACGACTTTTCGGTTCTTCAATACTCATTTCACGTGTATACACGCGCGTGAATGGATTAGATGGGAGTACAATGGCGTCTTCCGTCGCTGTACGGTGGCTTCACTGTAGTTGCATGTGCAGCAATTATTCTTAATAACTGGCTCTTGGAAGAAAGCATGTGCAGCAATTATTCTTAATCAATGGCTCTTGGAAGAAAACATTATGTACTGACACTCATTCCAACATTCATACTAGCTCATTCAGATTCGATTATGCTCGCCAGATCGGCCGTATATGCCCACTGTACTGTTCCCTAGTGTTCAACTGTTACATTCGATCGCCAAGCGTCAATCCAACAGATGACCTAGTATCTTTTAGCTATACTTGCTCAACTAAAACCCCATCATAATATATATAATATATATATATATATATATATATATATATATATATATATATATATATATATATATATATATAACATGCGTATCCCTCTAAAACCCCATCATTCTAACCCCCCCCTTACTTCTTTTTTGTATTGTCCATCTTCTCCCCTCCCGTCATTTCCCTCCTCTCTCCCTCTCAAATCCACATCACCTCCCATCATCTATTCCCTCCTACCTCCTGCACCCACCACTGCCCCCCCCTCCCCCGCCCCCTTTCCCCTTCTTTGTACCCCTCCACCACTCCTCTCACTATATCCTCTTTCCATCACATTACCATATTGTCACTACATCTCTCATTTCGCCCAACACTCCCTACTTTTCTCCTCTTACCTTTCACCTTCCATTTCCCCTTTCTCTCCATCTCTCCTCAGCTCCTCACGTCCTCCTTTTTCTCCTTATTCTCCCTTTTCCGCTTCCCCTAGCACCTTTTACCTTTTCCCTTCCTTCCTTTCCTCCTCGCTTTTATAATTTTAGTAACACTTTTTATCAGTACAGTTTTCCTCATTAACGTTAAGAGCATCAACCATCAGACATCACAGCAAAAGACAGGGAGGAAGATTAATATCATCCAAGGTATGAAACAGAGAAAGACACTAAACAGTAATCCTGCAGAGATGGCGGAGGAATTCATACAGCACTGGTCGTCTATGTTCAGTGACAATAACCTACCGCTCAGAGTAAGACATACGGTTCAGATGAGAATCATGAAGCCCAGCAAGTTAGGTGACGCACTACGCAAAGCACATGAAATGGATGACAAGCCTATCAGCGAAGAGGAATTATTAAAGATGAGAGGACCAACAGCACGCCGAATGGACGGAATTACCAATGATTCTGTACCCGTCTAACAGCAAACTCATCCCTTTTTTGTCCACCTCTCTAATGCTGGATTTAACCGTTACTCCCAGTCCTTCACATATGCAACAAGTCAACTCTGGAACTGTCTTCTATTGCCTGTATTTCCCTCTGCCTATGATCTCCAGTGTGTGTGTGTGTGTGTGTGTGTGTGTGTGTGTGTGTGTGTGTGTGTGTGTGTGTGTGTGTGTATTTTCACGTGTATGAGTGATTACTTGTAAGCATGTATGTATGCGTGTTTACGTGTGTGAGTACTTAGTGTGTGATTGACTCTTCCATGTGAATGTGTTTTAAAATCTGAGTAAGTGGTTGAATATGTGTAAATGAATGTGTTTAGGGGTGGTAGGTGGTAGCGACCATCATCCACTCACTTGATGTAGTGCTGCCTACTTCTTCCTTAGCCTTTATCATTCTTTTTCTGTGCCTGCCCTTCTCTCATCCTGTTTCTCCCATTTTTCCTGTCACTTCTTATCGCTTGTCTTTCCTTTACAGGTGGCTTTACATTGAGTGACAAGCCAAATTGTTTCCTGTAAGCCAAGAAACCATTTACAACGCTGGGTGGTAACCATATAACCAAACTATACGTGCTCCCTACGTGTCAACAAGTGGGTTGGTGGAGGGTTAGTGCCCCTCCCCGTAAAACATATAACTCAAAGTCAAATGGCCACCCCTTACGGGATTATGGCGTCTGGCAATAGATAGATACCCGGTAGATAGATAGAATGTGCTTAGTTTCTCTCGATGTACCGAGCATGTTTTCTCAACACACAAATTCAGATAAAAAATATACTTGCTATGTATAACAATTCACGATGAAGCAAGAGATGTAAAGTTCCTACAAACGAGAAAAATAAAGAAACTCATCTACTTTTTAAAACTAACCTTGAAAGAGCCGACCAAGCTTAATCGTAATTAATTTAACCAAAGCATATACAAAAAATTTAGGTAAATTGCAGCATAGTTAACAAGAAGTATCTTAAAAGCCTCATAAATTGGACAACTATTTTTCTTTTTTCCTGCTGACGCCTGACTTTCTTTTTTCCTGAGAACGAGACATATTAGCCTGAGAACATCAAAATATATCAACATATACTCCCAGTCTGCAAGTCATTTCTCTGCTACTACGAAACTGGCTGGAGTGGGGATGATAGCCTACTCTCACCACAATTACATATGGCACCCTTACCTTTAGGAGCAAAGTAACAAGTAAATAAATAAATAAAATCCAGTACTTACAGTGAGATGAAGAGGAAACCAATCAGCCAACACTCCAGGAGGCTACTGACTGACTGAAACAAGATATCAGCAACTTCTACCCAGCGGAGAAACCGTATTTTAGTTTGTTTTACAGTAAATAGATGGCACGTTTCTTTTACAGTCAACGGATGGCACGGATATTAAGGAAAACCGGCATGGGGGAAACATCACATGTTGTTTACATAAAAATCAACAATAAAATATGGTAACAACCCACCTGAGTTTGATACATACTACAGACAGAGCAAACTGAAGGCTATAAAATAAAATTCTGGACAGCTCAAATTTTCGGATACAGCACACACAGAAAAAACGATAAATAAAAAAGAAAAACTTACATAAAAGGGAGACTGATGAAACTGTAGCGTTAAACTTTCATGGGCAAAACATCTAAAACTCACGCCTGGTGCTTTAAATTTTCTTGTATTATATGCCATTTGGTGATAGCTCTTCTCCTTTAAGTCTTGAGTACCATCTTGGGGATAATAAAGGCTCCGTGCTGGCTACTTTATCAGTATCTGGAGGAAATAAGTACTCCTATGAAGAATGGTGGATAAGACGCTGAGGGGAGGCGGGGGGAGTAAGATAGAAGACAGTAGCATGGAAGGCAAAGTACAGAATATGAGAAAAGGAAGGGAGGAGGAAGGTAAAGGAGAGAAAGGGTAAGAGAAAAAGAATGGGGGCACAAGCGAGAGGAAAAGAAGGCAGAAACAATAGGAGAGAATGGA